>NC_041389.1:378607985-378679317 GCF_002162155.2 Triticum dicoccoides | reverse complement strand
AGGATGGCTGCTGGTGGGCTGGGTTTGCACTGCGGCCACTAGGGCCCAGTGCAGCAGTAGTAGTTCCTCTACCTCTTCTCTTTTTCTAAAACTTTTCTGTTTTCTGCCTTTTCTTTTAATATGCACTATTTATATTTAACTAAACCATCAAATTATTTTTGCAAAATATGGAACTTGGTCCAAAATTGGTGTTGCATTTTTAGGCACTGCCACAAAAAAGTATGCAAGGTATTTGAATTCATTTGAAATTTTGTTTAAATAGAAATGATAAATTTTGGGGCTGTTTGCCACAGTTTTGGATAGTTTAGGGCATTTAAACACTTTTTAGAAATGTTGGTTCGCCACCAATATTAACAAATGAATATTTTCGAGATGATGAACATTTTAGTTTTAATGTTTGAAAACTTTTATCGTTTGACTTTAATTCAAATTTGAATTTGAATTGGTTTGAACTAACGCGAGATTAACAACAGTAACCGAGGTGATGTGGCATCATTAGCATGGAATTACTATAGCTTAATTATCTGAGCGTCACAATTCTCCTCCACTACAAGAAATCTCATCCCGAGATTTAAAAGGTAGAGTAAGAGGGAAAATTATGGTTACGTACTTCTAATGGATCTTCTCGTTCTTGGTTTCTCTTCTCCTAGAGGTCGATCCACTACATTGATGTCTTCATTTCTCTACTTCAAGTCATCATGATGAAGCCGACATCCTTTCTTCAGGATCTCCATCGTGCTTATGGAAAGCCAAGGGATAAGAGTTGAGAAGGGCGGAGCTCAATACATGTTAGGTACCTGGGGGCTATCTCTGTGGACAAGGCATAGAGGCATCTCTCGAGTTGATATTTAAGAAAGTCATCGAGAGAAAGGTAAGAAGGTGCAATACGAATCTCAAGCGAATAGGCAATCGTTCGTTGCCTGAAACAAAGTGAAAGGGGTTCAAAGCAATGGGAATATTTATTGTGTCTGATACCAGAATTGGTGATCTTTCGGACAAAGCCACGCGTTAGGAATAACTTTTGAAATATGGGGTGTACAGGAGAGTCAGGTTTCGATTATATGGAACTGTGGGTTATGGACCCACCATATGGGTTAAAAGTAGGAAGGGCAGTGACGTCTTGCACGATCATGTAAGCAAGGCATGTCGGAGGATAGCCTGTCAGTTATGTTGGCAAAAACATCGGTACCAAGGTGAGGGACGAAGAGAACCATTTTCCTACTCGTTTAACGAGGTGGACCAATAGGCAAAGTTCTCGTCCATCGGTGGCTGCCGGAATGTCATCAATAATAGTAACAGGGTCTTACCGATAGAGTGGTACAACGAGGTGCTTACCTAAGCATGGAATTATCACTGCTTAGTTAAGTCAGATTACAAGAAAGGTTAAAAAAACAATGGAAAGGAAAAGTAATTAGTATACTAATCAAAACAATGGAAAGGAAAACTGTGTCTAAACACATATTCTAGGGGTATATCCTTTGCAAGGGCAAGCAGAGCATGATATCCATGACAGGATAGAAGTAGAAAACCCTTTAGGTAAGGGGAGAGAAATTTCATGACATTACCCATACAATGGTGTTTGGATAATTGATAAAGAAATTTTAGCATTTTGCTTCAAATGTCCTTATTGAAAATTGGAGTACCACGGACATGCTTCGAGATATCATAGACATGGTCATCAAGTAAAGGTCTGACTTTCGTAATACAAAGGATCCATCGGGAACTTCTTTATAGAATAAGTCTTACAATTTCAGCATGGATGAATGGCTAACCTTGCTAAAAAGGAAACTATAACAATAGGTCCTCCAGCCAGGTGTGCTAGGCATGACATCACCTTACCGGTTCATATAAAGGCCAATGTTATAACTCTTGGAAATATATTCCGACCATCATATCTGACCGAGATTCAGATATGATTGGTGTCAGGATACCGCAGTCTCAGGATGCCTGAGAAGAAAAGATGCACACAAATTGACGAGATGGCATTATAAGATTCTCGGGAAATGAACTATAGAAGCAAGTTCCAAAACAAGAGTTCATCATTAACCAAGGAGAAGATGAGGATGTGGCTAATGGAGTCAGTGATAATTCACCGAGTTTTCCACAATTATGTTAACAAAGAGATGAAATTCTCAGGCCAAATGATATAATGATGTATGCTCGAGGAAAGCATACACAATTAAACATTGATTGAAATGTGCACCCAAAATATGGGCTGGGTTGCACGATCAATGTTAGAATGGTGGCTTAATGAACACAAGAATTAGAATGAAACTATCGACCATTCACTTCAAAGCAATAGGGTTACTAGAAGTTTTGAATTCACACATCATAGTTCAATTGTTGGTATCCCAGTTAGAAACAACACAAGAAAGAATGGTGATGGTGAGAGGTATCACTATACCAAGAATTCTTAAGAGGTGGAGCAATTCTCACAACATCCTTGATATAAAATATGGTAATGATCCAAGGTAGAACATAACATAAGCTAGGTAGCAAGGAGCTCCATAACATGATCAAGTTTGTGTCGAAGGGGAGGCAATAATGTTGTCGTTGATAATACAAATCATCGAGGGGCAAGGATGGTATTTCTCATTAAGAATTCGATTGATATCCTGGAAGGAGTCAAAATGTTGACGATGATCACGACAACTTTTGTTGAGAGGCTCCACGAAGAAGTAATCGGATGGCGACTGCATCAAGTAAAAGGCTGATGCAGTGAAAGATTATTGGATCCACGGATATGACACTGACCCGGAATCAAGCTTGTTGTTCAGGGTGAACGATAAGTAGAGGAAGATCAAAGTAAGCTTAGCTCATCGTTGAAAGTTGCGCTACGGGAGTAAGGATCAGGTAGCACAATTAAAATTTAGCACAATAATGATATAGCCGATCAGGCTAGGGAATGACTTGAAGGTTTATTAAGCTCGTAAGCAATGAAAAATACTGAGTTATTGAATCGGTGTGCGGAATCGATTCATTTATCGGTGTTCTCGAGTGACTAATAACTCAGAACCCGGAGGGAATCTGAAATCGGTGAGAAGCAATACTAGATGTAGACTCATAGGAAGCGACACAGTTCTTTGATATTATCGATATACCAGAGGGTAATAATCGAAGGAAGATAAAATAGAGGTTGCGGATATGTATTGATCTGGAGAAGACAAGTACTTTAACTTGCCCGAGAAAAGGAATCAAGGAGTATCAATATGGCCAGAACCATGATTGCAAAAGACCAGATCCTAGATATAATATGAACTTATACCAAGGGAATAATTAATTTAAGAGAAGCTTCCATGATAAGATCTACAACGTGTCCACGGGCATGAACACAAAGTTCAAGGTCGACTCCCACTTCTCCAATGCACAACCTTTCATTCACTTTTCGCTTTTGAAGAAGTTGTAGTGTTGAAATTTTATCTGACGAAAAGCCAGTAGAGTGTAACTCGCATAACTTACGAGTTCACACATCTTAGGGAAGGCATAGGTTCAACCCATCGGGGCAACTTAGGAACATATAACACAAACTTCAAGAGTAAATTATACGAGCCCGAAAGCAGAGCATGGTTAAGAAAGCAGAGATACAATTTACCAAAGGCATTATGTATCCGAGGAAAGGCTTACAAGGTTAATGAATATGAAGGTCGCTGTCGGATAAAATCCAACAAAGGATCTGACGGTCCATAACCGAGATGATGTGAGCATTTGCGCACAACCACAGGAAGAAAACAATGCAAAGGCATTAGATTATAGAAACAACCGACTAACTCATAGCTTAGATGCAAAGGAATTATGAATTCCAAATCAAGGTATCAGAAGTAAACGCTCTGATTAAGGATGGATAAGTTGAGTAGGCTTAGGGGTACAATCGACGGCAATCTGATTGGTTGAGATCCATCTCATGTTTAAAATGACGTCTGAGCCGGAAGGATGAATTCTAGGATCTGATTGAGGATTGCGAGCATTCGCAACTTATTGAATCAAGGGACTCAGAATGATAATGACAAAGGATACTAATGAATATTGCTAGTCATATGGAACACAACCATAATGCAAGCAGAAAAGTATTTGTAGAGTAATAGCGGGTAGAGGATTACCGAAAGATTAGATAGTATTTCAATGTGTCTTGTGAATCATATGAACAACGGGGGAAGAGCGGATACTCGGTAAGTGCGAGGAATTATCCATAGAGGGCATTCATGTGGCAAGAACTTCAAAGCAGTAGGCACAAAGTATTCTCGGATCAATAGAGAGAATTTCGGGGTACCTTGTAATAACAAGATCAACTAGGAACATAAGTAAGAATGGCATGTGTATGTATTTATCCATAGGGATATTTTGATGGTAGGGAATTGCAAAAGCAACGGGCACAAAGTCTCGAGAGAACATCGGAGAGTATTTTTGGAATCCTTCGGTGCACCAAGTAATCATCTGGAGTGAGGGGCTCTCCGGGAGGATGTAATTACGAGAACCTAGAGTCAGAGTTAGTAAAATTATTTAACCTAGAAGAGAGATTAGAGTCCCAGAGTATAGACGAGGAATAAAATAACCTAATACCACCCAACGGTGATGTGGGCCTGTAAGCCACACAACCATGTTAGTAAAAGTTTTGCAATGACTAGACTCAACTTCGGCCAACGAGTTTGGAAGGGGATTCCTACAAGCAGTTGGCTCTGATACCAACTTGTGACGCCCGTGATTCAATTGTACACTAATCATACACGCAAACGTGTACGATCAAGATCGGGGACTCACGGGAAGATATCACAACACAACTCTAAAAACAAATAAGTCATACAAGCATCATATTAAAAGCCAGGGGCCTCGAGGGCTCGAATACAAGTGCTCGATCATAAAAGAGTCAGCGCAAGCAACAATATCTGAGTACAGACATAAGTTAGCAAGGTGGCATAAGATGGCTAGCACAAACTAGGATACAGATCGAAAGAGATGCAGGCCTCCTGCCTGGGATCCTCCTAACTACTCCTAGTCATCAGCGGCCCGCACGTAGTAGTAGGCACCCTCAGTGTAGTAGGGGTCATCGTCGACGGTGGCGTGTGGCTCCTGGGTTCCAACATCTGGTTGCAACATCCGAGAAGAATGGATAAGGGGGAAAAGGGAGCAAAGCAACCGTGAGTACTCATCCAAAGTACTCGCAAGCAAGGATCTACACTACATATGCATTGGTATCAATGAAATGGGTAGTATCTGTGGACTGAAATGCAGAATGCCAGAATAGGAGGGGGATAGCTAGTCCTATCGAAGATTATGCTTCTGGCAACCTCCATCTTGAAGCATGTAGAAGAGAGTAGCAAGTGCAGCATCAAGTAACAACGCATAGAATAATCCTACCCGGCGATCCTCCCCTCGTCGCCCTGTGGGAAAGCGATCACCGGGTTGCATCTGGAACTTGTAAGAGGTGTGTTTTATTAAGTATCCGGTTCTAGTTGTCATAAGGTCGAAGTACAACTCTGGGTCATCCTTTTACCGAGGAACACGGCTATTCGAATAGATAAACTTCCCTGCAGGGGTGCACCACATTGCCCAACACGCTCGATCCCTCTGGCCGGGCAAACTTTCCTGGGTCATACCGGCCTCGGAAGATCAACATGTCGCAGCCTACCTAGGCTCCATAGAGAGGTCAGCTAAAAGTATCGAAAAGAGGTGTCTAGAGGGGGGTGAATAGACTCTAAGTAAGAAAAGGTGCAGTTTTTTTAATCTCTTTAAGTTGAATGTGAGTTTGGCACAAGTTTTAACATTCACAATACATATCAAGCAAGCATGACAAGAGTATATGAGCAGCGGAAAGTAAAGCATGCAAATTGCAAGAATGTAAAGGGACGGGATTGGAGTGTGCAAACGCAATTTGGAGACACGAAGATTTTTTACACGTGGTTCTGATAGGTGGTGCTATCGTACATCCACGTTGATGGAGACTTCAACCCACGAAGGGTAATGGTTGCGTGAGTCCACGGAGGGCTCCACCCACGAAGGGTCCACGAAGAAGCAACCTTGTCTATCCCACCATGGCCATCGCCCATGAAGGACTTGCCTCACTAGGGTAGATCTTCACAAAGTAGGCGATCTCCTTGCCCGTACAAACTCCTTGGTTCAACTCCACAATCTTGACGGAGGCTCCCAAGTGACACCTAGCCAATCTAGGAGATACCATTCTCCAAGAGGTAACAAATGGTGTGTTGATGATGAACTCCTTACTCTTGTGCTTCAAATGATAGTCTCCCCAACACTCAACTCTCTCACACGGGATTTGGATTTGGTGGAAAGAAGATTTGAGTGGAAAGCAACTTGGGGAAGGCTAGAGATCAAGATTTATGTGGTAGGAATGGAATATCTTGACTTCAACACAAGTGTAGGTGGTTCTCTCTCAGAAAATGTATGTTGGAAGTGTAGGCATGTTCTGATGGCTCTCTCCATGAATGAAGAGTGGGTGGAGGGGTATATATAGCCTCCACACAAAATATAACCGTTACACACAACTTACCAAACTTGGTGGGATTGAATCGTGAAACTCGGTCAGACTGATTTAGTTCATAATGTGACCGTTAGAAATTTCGGTGGGACCGACATGTCAACTCGGTGGGACCGATATGGTTAGGGTTAGGGCATAACGTAATCTCGGTGAGACCGATTACACAAACTCGGTGAGACCGATTTTGGTAATAGACACACAGAAAGTTGGTCAGGAAAACTCGGTGAGACCGATTCGCTCATCTCGGTTGGACCAAAACATTACGAAAGGGGAACAGAGAGTTTGCATTGCAATTTTGGTGGGAGCGATCGCTTATCTCGGTTAGACCGAAGCTTTGCGAAGAGACACAGAGATATTACAATCCCATCTCGGTGAGACCGAGATCCCTATCGGTGAGACCGAAAAGACTAGGATTTCTGGCAGTGGCTATGTCAAGAGAACTCGGTGGCGCCGGATAGAAAGTTTCGGTGGGGCCGAGTTTGACTTTTGGTTTGGGACATATATGGATGTGAGAAAATGGTTGACGGCTTTGGAGCATATCACTAAGCACTTTGAGCAAGCAAGCCATTAAGCCATACCTCATCCCCTCTTAATAGTATTGGCTTTCCTATGGACTCAATGTGATCTTGGATCACTAAAAGTAAAATGTAGAGTCTTGTGCTTTGAGCTTGAGCCAATCCTTTGTCCTTAGCATCTTGAAGGGGTTCCACATCCTCTAGTCCATGTCACTCCATTGTTGAACTTATCTGAGACATACTAGGTAAAAGTATTAGTCCAACAAGAGATATGTTGACATTAATTACCAAAATCACCCAGGGAGCACTTGTGCTTTCAATCTCCCCCTTTTTGGTAATTGATAACAACATACATCAAAGCTTTAGATAAAGATATAGAGAATAACAAGTAAAGCTTTGGAAAGACATGTAACATGCATAGGCTCCCCCTACATGTATGCAATCATGTAAATATGGAATATAGGAGTATGTGGATGCATAAGCATGACAGAGTAAGCAATGTGTTACATGTATCTTGGATATATGCATCAGAGCAAATGATATGAATAGAAAATGTACCTTCATGCTCATGAGTCCTTCTTGCAAATAGTATGTACATCAGCAAGAAATCCTCACACACATGGCTGTGATGCATATACTTACCTTGTGGTCTTGAGTTGTCTTGGGAAGGAATGAACCTGTGTAAACAAGGTTAGATAAGACAGATACACCTACTAGCCAGAGCAAACAAAAGAAACCACAAGAGTACCAAGACTGGGATGACATGTAGAGAGTGAGTACTGAGTACCCCATTAGATATAGACATGTACCCAAAGGTAAAGATGTGCAATGAATTCAAGGATTTCCTTCCCTTAGATGTCTTGCTCCCCCTGAATCTAGCATGGGATACTGGGAGAAGATAGGGAACAGAAAACCAGATCAAAGAAAAGAAACAAAGCTAATGCAAACAATCAAATATAAATATGCCTTTCCCCTCTTAAAGACATGTGACTTCTCTCCTCTTGAACACCAAGCATCTGGGGTCTCTCTCTCTTCCTGAGTATTCTCTCCCCCTATAGAAATGATTAAGCTTTGATGTGATCTCTCTCTCCCCCTTTGACATCAATTTCCAAGAAGGGTTCTTCTGGATTTTTGTTACAAATGGGTTTGGTCCTTGAGTCACGGAACAAAGCAGCAAGTCGAATGTGATGCTGGTAGAGGACAAGAATCATTGAGTGGAGTTGGATCAAAAAGAATGCAGGAACAAGTGGCAAGTTGTCTTTCCTGCTTGAAATCTGCGGCACCGAGTTGTGTGTTTTGGTTGCACCGAATGAATTCGGTTGGACCAAAAACAACAGACCAATGTGACCGAGTTCATCACAGAGAAAACACTTGTCACCTCAGCTCACTAGACAAGTAAGATATCACAAGGATTTGCAAGGAATTGGATGCAGGGAATGCAGAACAAAAAGAAACAGAAAAGAAATCTAGATGAAGATTTTTTTTGAAAGGGGAAACAAATATGCATGACACAAATGCAAGAGCACAGAAAAAGAACACAAGAGAACTTCATCTAGAATTGCTCGGCGACAATGTCACCTATGTTAGAGTATATTGACTTAGGAGTCAAGTGAGATCACTTGATCATAGGTCATACTCATCGTTTAAGCTCAAAATGGGGTTACCATTTTTCGTTTAAGCATTTTGATGTATTCACATCTTGTTGAGTTTCTTTGACTCATGACTTGGAGTAAAGCTTCTCTAAGATGGAATAACATACCTTGGGTGGTGGTGTTAATCGTGATCATGTAGTTGAACTTGTGTGGGTTGCTCAAGATTGATGTAGCTAATCAAAAGTTGGGAGCTCCACTTAGAATTTGAGTTCATCTTCCTACATGAGTTAGTCTTGCAAGGAAAAGCACTTGTGTATCCAAAATGACAATCATGAAGCTCAATATAGAATTTGTCAAGGATATGTTGAAAGGGTTTCGTGCTTCCTTGTCTTCAACCACCATTTTGTAGGGACTTGGTGATGTAGAGATTTGATCAAGATGTGAGTGGGTTGCAATCTCATAGATTTAGATTCATCCAAGTACATACAAGGGTTAGATGACATGAAAGGGTGCAAATATATCCAAGACATATGAATAGAAACATGAAAGAAATATCAAGGTTTAGTCAAAGGCTCATGCCTTGCATGTATCCAAATGGAGTTCCTACTCCAGGTTTGAAGCATCAATGATGTTCAATTCATCTCTCAAACGGCAAAAGACTTTCTCATCAAGCGGTTTGGTGAATATATCCGCTAATTGTTTATCGATGCGAACATGCTTAAGGTTAATGTCCCCTTTGGCAACGTGATCTCGAATGAAATGGTGACGAACTTCAATATGCTTAGTTCGAGAGTGTTGCACGGGATTGTGAGCAATCTTGATAGCACTTTCATTGTCACAAAGCAATGGAACATGTTTCACATATATCCCATAATCCTTAAGAGTTTGGGTCATCCAAAGTAATTGAGCACAACATGAACCAGCGGTAATGTATTCCGCTTCGGCGGTGGATAAGGATACCGAGTTTTGTTTCTTGGAGGACCAAGACACAAGAGATCTACCAAGAAATTGACAAGTACCCGAAGTGGACTTTCTATCAACCTTGTCTCCGGCATAGTCCGAATCGCAGTAACCAACAAGATTGAAAGAAAACCTCTTAGGATACCAAATGCCAAAATTTGGTGTGTGTAGTAAGTATCTCACTATCCTTTTCACAGCCTTAAGATGACATTCTTTAGGGGCCGCTTGATATCGTGCACACATGCACACACAGGGACGGATGCAGGGGGGCGAGGGGGGGCTAGACCCCCCCTCCCCAACGATTGCCTCGTCCCTTACATGTATGACTTATTCGCTGATCTTTTTTGCCTGTGCACTTGATCGTGATTGCTTCGCCCCCCCCCCCTATCCCTCTTTAGCCTGTTAATTAACGTGCAGCCCGAGCCCATGTACAGCCCAATGCTAAGAATGCCTAAGCAGGCCATCGTGGATGTTAGTTGCAGTGGGCTAATAAAATTATATTAGCAGCCATTCGGCTTGGAAAAAGGCCATCGTGGAACCACGCACGCACATATGGCTGCTAACTTCTTTGTTTCCGAGCCGCCAGGGGCTGCTGCGATCGGATCTTTTCATCACGCGGTTGCGCCGATTGCTGTGATCGAATCTTTCCCATCTCGCGGCCGCGCCACCACCAAGAAGCAGAGAAGGGAAGGGGACGCCGGAACAGGGAGGCGTCAATCTACGGACCACAGACACGTTGCCGGACGGCTTAACGCACTGATGAGAGGCAAAAACATGAGCGGAAAAAGGTAGTTTATATTCAAATTAGTTTAGTTTGTGCTTGACAAATCATAGATATATAGTCATACAGACTGTAGGCATTCAAAATCAATTATACATTTTCTGTTTTTTATTTGTGCTTGTGTAGACAGTAGACATGAAGAGGAAGAAAGTGGAATTGATTCAAGCTCTCAACCGTCAAAACATGATGCCAGTGCAAACAACGTGCAACCTAGCGAAGGGGAGCAGCCTAATCCACAAAGTAAGTCTAAAGATTTTTATTGATGTCATGAGGTAAGTAAGAATGATTTAATTCCAAACATTTATAATTTCTATGTCCAAGGTAATAGCCGGACCAATATTTAATTTATATACAAACTCCTAATCCCAAAATTATGCCACTATAAAATTTCACAAATCTACATCTCTTATGTCATTAAATTTCTATTAGTGCTCAGATTTCCTATCTATTTTTTCTCTTATGACTTTAAGAGGAGGATTAATTCTGTTAAGACATTGGTGTAAAGGAGTTAACATAAGAGGAAAAAAATCTCATGTGCCATTGTCTTGGCCCCCCTATGCTCAAATCCTGGCTCCGTCCCTGTGCACACACTTAGCATAATATCGGGACGAGAGGCACATAGATATAACAATGAACCAATCATGGAGCGGTAAACCTTTTGATCAACCGGTTCACCATCTTTGGTCAAATCAAGATGTCCACTAGTAGGCATGGATGTAGTCATACCTTTGCATTCTTGCATATTGAACTTCTTGAATAAGTCCATGGTGTACTTTGTCTGAGAGACAAAGGTACCTTCCTTAGTTTGCTTGATTTGCAAACCGAGAAAGAATTTGAGTTCGCTCATCATAGACATCTCAAACTTCTCCGACATTAGCTTTCCAAATTTCTCATAAAGTGAGGGTTAGTCGAACCAAATATAATATCATCAACATAGATTTGGCACACAAATAGTTCTCCATTAACCCTTTTAGTAAAAAGAGTAGAATCAATTTTTCCAATTTCAAAGCCTTTTTCAATAAGGAACTTGGTCAAGAATTTATACCACGCTCTAGGAGCTTGTTTAAGACCATAAAGAGCTTTGTGAAGTTTGTAAACATGATTAGGTTTCTTAGGATTAACAAAGCTGGGAGGTTGCTTAACATAAACTTCCTCCTCTATTTCAGCATTTAGAAAAGCACTTTTAATGTCCATTTACTACAAGGTGATATCATAGTGATTAGCATAGGCAAGTAAGATGCAAATGGACTCAAGTCTAGCAACGGGGGCATATGTCTCACCATAGTCCATACCTTTGACTTGAGTGTAGCCTTGGGCGACGAGACGGGCTTTGTTGTGAACTACTTGTCCATCTTCATCTTGATTTTTGCGAAACACCCATTTGGTACCAATGATGTTGTGGTTGTTCTCGGGCTTCTCAACCAATGTCCAAACTTGATTTCTCTCAAAGTTGTGTAGCTATTCATGCATGGCATGTATCCAATCCGGATCTTCCAATGCTTCTTCAACCTTCATAGGTTCAATGCTAGAGATGAATGAATAATGTTCACAAAAGTTAGCCAAACGAGTTTTAGAGCGAGTGATTCTCCCAGTTTGGATATCATTGTAGATTTGCTCGACGGGGTGGTCTTTGGCGACTCTTGCTCGAACTCGTGAAAGCTTTTGCTTGGATCTTGGAGGAACATCTTCTTCATCTTCTTCTTCTTCTTGGCCTTCTTCATTGTTGACGTTGTCGTTCTCTTGTCGTGGTGGAGAAGGAGGTTGTTGATGTTCATCTTGGTGTACTTCCTCGTTTTCTTCATTTTGGTGTGTCCCATTTGTGGATGCTTTTGTATCAACTCTTGGTTCACCTTGTCGTGAGGTGGAAGCTTCCACTTGGACGGACGAGGTACTCTGCTTCACCTCCGTTGGACGAATCTTGCCAATAGACAAGTCTTGGATTGCTTCCGAAGGGTCTTTGTCTCCTACATCAATTGGCAATTGCTCTACTTGCGATCCGTTAGATTCATCAAACTTCACATCTACCGTCTCTTCAACCTTTCGGGTGAAATTATTGTAGACACGGTAAGTGTGAGAGTTTAAGCCATAACCAAGTAGGAAACCTTCATGAGATTCGGCCATAACCAAGTAGCAACTACAACCACAACCTCCGCCAGAAGCATCTGCAGGCGGAGGAGCAGGTCGCCGCCGGCAGGGCGGTCGCGCCGGACGTGGGTTTGGCGAAGCAAGAGGCGTTGCTCGAGTCCTACCGCTCCGCCCGCCAGATTCGCCTCGCCCGCTGGCGATACCAGCAGTGGGTGGCGGCCGCCCACAAGGAGTGCGGGGAGGAGGCGGGCGAGGCGTTGTTCGGCGATACCGACGATGAGGAGAGCGTGCCTCGGCGCCATGACCATGAAGAAACCGGCACGTCCACGGACGCCACCGACAGCGAGGAAGAGTAGTGCACGATACGTAGGTCGCCACCGCTCGTGTCCCGGGAAGGCCACCGCTCCTCCCTCCCATCGATGTGAAGCTTGGTGGGCTGACTATCTTCGGTAGATTAGTCGCTTGGCGGTGACGTGGAGGCGGACAACTTCACTTCCCGGGCCTCCGAAGGCGGAGGTCATGGAGGCAGAGCTGGAGAGCGTCGAGGTGGAGCTGGAAAATGTGAAGCTTCCGTTCTCTTGGTTCATGGCCGAACACGGGGAACGGGCTTCAGCGATCATTTAGCTATTAATTATACTCCAAAGCCCGCCTAGCATCACTTTGATGTATTTGTACTGAAATCGGTCATGTTTATATGAAATCTGGTGTGTTTATATGAATTCCGGCCTTGTTTATATGAAATTCGGACTTGTTTGAACGATTCATCCAGTTGGGTCAAATTGTTGTGAAAATGTATGCGGCTACGGTTGGATGGCGCCCTGCCGCTTCCGTGTCCGCGAACTGGTCCCCCTGTCCGCGAACAGATGCGAAGGGGAATTTGTGGGTTGCCGTTGGAAATGCCCTAAGCATCCATGGGAAGAAGGGGGTAGCAGCGCACCGATGGAGGAGAGGAAGCGACGTCACACACGAGATGAGGGGAAGCGGCACGCAGCGCGCTGAGGAGGACCTGCCCAACCGCCATCTAGGACGGAAGGGGATGAGAGAAGCAGGAGGGATGGGACGAGGGCCACACTCTAGCTATTTAGGAGCAAGAGGGGGCTGGGTGGGGTTATCGGCCAAATAATTAGGCTTTATTCGCCCACAAGCTAACGGACCAACAACAATTAATCGGCCTGAAAACCAATTAATAGGTCTGACAGGCCATTTAATCGTCCTGGCAAGTTAACGCGGCGAGTAGGTGCTATTCGAATCAATCTTTCTACGAGTAGCGATTAACTGGCCCATTAACTGATCCCAAATGATAACGCTCACACGTGTGGCACGAAGCAACATGGCCCAAATGCCTTCATTACCATTCATTTTGCCACGTCAATACAGATGACATCAGCGGAAATCTTTTTGAATTTTGGCTTAAAAATGTTTTGTCTCCTAATTAAAATATCCAATCAAAAATCCGTTTTCATCGTTAAATCAATCTCGACGAGATCTTCAAAAATAGATCTCATGTTGATATGTTTCGATGAAAGAAAAATTGGGTCAAAAGTTGCCATGATGTTTACACTGCAGTTGCCAGTGTTTACACTAAACTTGCCATGTGGCAATTTTAGTTTATAAATCATGGCAATTTAGTTTATAAATCATGGCAATTTTAGTATTTTGACCATGGCAATTCCAAATACTTTGACTATGAAAATTAATTTTTTATGAACCATGGCAATTTTAAGTGCATGTATCATGGCAATTTTAGTTGATTCATGGCAAGTCTAGTTTCTTAATTCTCATTTTATAATATGTTAAAATTACTTTTAAAGGTAGAAGAAAAAATAACTGAAACATACCATGACAACTTCAGTGTAAACACCATGGCAATTCATGTGCAATAGACATGCCAATTTTTAACCCAAAAAAGGGCATCAAAACATATGGATATGAGATCTAGTTTCAAAGATCTCGTCACGAGGGATTTAATCATGAAAACAGATCTTTAATCGGATTTTTTATTTAAAAGATAAAACTTTTTAAAAACTAATCTGTGTATGGATTTAATCATGCATACGGTGACATGGCGCAATCTGTGTGTTGTAGGCGTGTGGACGGGTGTTGCTCTCACCACATGTGCGGACGTTATCAACATCCTAACTGATTAATCAGATGAATTCTTAAACAATCTTTTTTTCATATCGAAGGTGGGATAGTCTCCCAAAAATGTTGTATCTACGCGCAAATGTACTGTGTATTTGTTACTATCTCCGTTCTAAAATAAGTGTCTTGAGCCTAGTATAAATTTGTACTAGAGCTAATACAAAGTTGAGCTTATTTTGGGACGGAGGGAGTACAAAATATTGTTCAACTTTAACGGTGTTAACTAACGGTGTTACCGTAACTGCTCCACCCCTTCCCAGCTTCACCATCTCTCTACCCGCCGTTCCCACAGGGACCATCCCCAATTCTCCACTACCGAAGCTTCCAGACCAAGATCTGCAGACCATGGGGAAGGCGGGGAAGGGAAAGGAGAAGGCGGGGAAGACCGGGAATGCGGAAGGCTCGGCAAGCTGGTATTGCGTCACATGCCGCAAAACCCTACCGCTGAGCGTGCGTCAGGGCATGGAACACTGCGCAAGGTGTAAGGAAGAGGAGAATGCGAGATAGGCGGCCGAAGACAGGGCGCGGAGGGAGCGGCTCGAACGCGAGGCGGAACTCGAGGCTGCGCGGCCGAGGGCAGTACAGTAAGATTTCTAAATCTCCTCATCTGCTTCCGTAAATTCCTTAATGGGTCCCAGATCTGACGTATCTGATTTAAAATCCGCTGGATAAATTAGTTCAAGGTGACTTTTGCTACGTCTATAGCATCTGTAATTAGCATACTGGAGACACAATTTTTGTCATGAACCGCAGTGAACTCTGGAGAATTAGAAGCACATGTTTTTTTTTTCTGCAAACACGGATAAAAGAAAAGTGCAGAGTGTTGCAGTATAGGGACTACTACTGGTCTAAATATGAGCAGGCATGTCTTTGGGTGTAGATTGTCATTCTAGAACATAGGACTAAGGCAGATGAGCAAAATTAAACATTTCATATACATGTTTTATCATCCAATACACCTAGATTACACTGCAGCAGCACATACCATGGGCTGACCACAATACCGGTTCTTCCTCCCGAATTGAGACCTATTGTTTATAGGTCTGGAGATAAAGTAGTGACTTGACTTTGAACAAAACATATTAAACCTATCCTCGATTTAAAGGCATACTTTTTAATGTTTGGCTTACTCATTTTCTGCTCCCAAACAGTATGTTGAGATCCTGGAACATGTGTATGTTAACACTTGAATAACATCATTTCTAAATAATGAAATGCCTCAAAAAAAAACTCTTGAAAGTCTCGAATTTCTTCTGTGAAATCCTTCCCATCTCTAGTTTTTCAGGCCCTGCAGCATAATTAACTTGCTTGAATCCTCTTGTTGCAGGTGACGGGAACGGTAAAATGGACGGTAGGGATACGAGCAAAGAAAAATTTAAAACCTAGTACTTCAAAGTTACTGTTCAGTTCTTTTGTTATGCTCGTGGTTTCAGGGATTGATAGCACCAAAGAATTGCATATGCATCAGCATGCAAAAATAAAATGAAGGATTTCCCAGGGTAGAAACAAGTTGTGGTTGATCCGTACGCTGCACTATACAGCACACTATACATAGGACCTAGTTGGGCCTTCCTGTCAACCAACTTAATTGTTTTATCCATACCACCATCCCAACCTGACCCAAACTGGAAGTGACAGCCCACTACTTGCATCTCCCTCTGTTCACAAATATAAGATGTTCTAACTTGTTTCTGAATCGGATGTATATAGACAAGTTTTAGTGTGTTTGTTCACTGATTTCAGTCCGTATGTAACCCATATAGAAATACCCAAACCACCTTATATTTGTGAACAGAAGGAGTATTTGTTTCATATGGCAGAGATGCCCATACGATCATCCCAACCTGACCCAGACCAATACTAGACATGCAAGACCAATATGTTGTGGCAGGGATGCATGTAGCAAGGGCAGCAACCCATAGTTAGGATAAAGGCAGCATCCTTAGTAAGCTTCTTAGTGCTTCTATGAACGTACTCCGTTGAGATTTTATCCGCATCCTTAGTAAGCTTCTTAGTGCTTCTATGAGGGTTCAGTAGCTCCACCTTCTATGCGAGCAAATAGCCCGGTGAACGGAAACCTGTCATGCTAACCTTGATGAACACGTGCCAGTTCACGTAATTGAAAATTTTAGTTGACCAGAAGCATGCTGGTAGCACCATCAATTCAGTACTTTGGCATTGTTAGCCACTCAGACCTCTGTATAAAGACAGCCTATAGAGGAATAAAGCAGATAATAGGATAAATATCAGATCTCTAGCTATCATTTCTCCTTGTCTCTAAGGTGTGGTACTGTTGTCATCATCAAGCCTTGACTGTGGCCCTCGGGTCCAAGTTTACAGCAAGTTTGACAGCCATTAGTTTAGTGAAGCTTAATGGTAAGGTAGAACATAGTTTAGAGGGTAAAGGGCATCTTAATCAGGTAAAGAGTCTTGGCCATAGTGAACTACTGGTCATCATGTGTTCTTGCGGTGAGTTGTGATGTTCATCCAAATAATTAATGTTAATTTTGGATCTGGTTGCATTTATTATACGATAATAAAAAAGATGAAACCTCTGGGCCAATGTGATGATATTATGGAATTGAATGGTGTGATACTATACTTGTGATTCCAGCATTCCTATGATATTAATTTGTATGCTATTCATGATACGTCAGATCATCCCTTGAAACTGGTGTACACTTGTGCGACAAAAATTGATGGTGGTCTACTGAAAGTCACAATGTGTGTTAGTAGCAAGAGCACAGTTTCTTATTTTGGACTCTATTTTTAGGCTGCTGAAAGGCACTGCAGTTCATGCTGCATAGATGTACTCCCTCCGTCCGGAATTACTTGTCACGGAAATGGATAAAAATGGATGTATCTAGAACTATAATATGTCTAGATGCATTCATTCCTTCGACAAGTATTTCCGGACGGAGGGAGTATATACATACGAGGTACATGGTCTGTTATAGACTAACGGTTGTACCTGACAGCACAGTGACAGCCTGGTGCTAACGACGATGACTTGCTTGCTACAGGATAGCAAGTTTATCTTTACTAAGGAAAACTAACCAGCCTATACTACTATACTACAGGACAAGGATTATTCTAACATTGTCCCACTAATCCTTGTGTATCGATAGATCTCGCGTGAGTCGCTCCCGAGTCGCTCCAGCAGTCAACTCCGGGAGCCAACCCTAGCGCCGCCTCTTCTCGAACCCCGCCCCGGTCTCCCTCCCCTTGCCGCCGCCGGTGGCGTCGCCGGCCAAAGGTCGCGTGGCGTAGGCGGCGGCGGGGCCTCTTTCTCCCGCGCGCTGGAGGTGTACATCGCGGGGCGCGACCTTTCGCAGCGCCGGCGTCGGTCCCTCCCCGGGCCCTGCCTCCTCCCCTTGACGGCCTAGCGTCCCGTTGGTGTTGCTCCCCCTCCCTGCGGTGACTCGTGGGGCTCCGGGGGGTGGGGGCCTCGCTGGCGGCAGATCTGGTCCCCCCCATCCCAGATCTGGGCGATGGCGGCGAAAGGCGTGTGGGTGGTGGCGGCAGCCTGGCTAAGGTGGTGGCGGGGTGGCGGGCAGCCAGGCTGCTCCTTTAGGGGTGGAGGGGCGTCGAACGTCCATGGCCGCGGGGCGCGCTGCGTCTTCGGCGGCGTGCCGCAGCTGCTGCAAGGCGACTCGGGGCTGCTCCTCGGGGTCTCGGCGGTGATGTGGGCTGTCACGGCGTGGTGGTAGCTCATGGTGGTGGTTCGGATTGTTTCACGACGGCGGCTGGGCTCCTTTGGCGGCGGCCCATCGGTCATCGTGTTGCTCCAAGGGAAACTCTGACCCCCGAGTCGGGTGGTGGCGGCGCATTGGCGTCATAACCTTCTTGGAGGCGCTGCCTTGATGCACACGGTTCATCATATGCGGCTTCATCTCTTCGCGGTGGCGTGTTCATGGTGGAGGACCCCGATTGCTCCTGTAGTGTTAGGGGTGGTGTTGCTGCGCTCAGCGCCTATGTATCCCACCCTGGGTGTGTGCGTGTGTTGGCGTGGGGTGCGTTTGTACTTGGACCATGGTTGATCTTTGCTTTATATATAAAGCGGGGCGAAAGCCTTTTTCAGTAATCCTTGTGTATCTACTTGAGTATCCAAAATTGGCACGCAGCTCTTGAAACTTTACTAGCCCTGGCAACTTTGTCAAAATGTAAGCGAGTTGGTCTGAAGTATTGATGTGGCTGGGGCTGATGCTTCCATCTAAAGAAGTGGAATCGAAGATCAACATGTTTGATGCGCTCATGGGAGACTGGATTTTTGGCTAAAGCCAGGGCAGATTTCTCCAAGCAAAATCCTCTGCACTGCAGCAGTTGTGGCTGCCACATACTCTGCCTCTGCCTCTGACTCACAGGAAGAATGTGCAAGCTTTGAGAGATTGCCAACTCCAAGCAGTTGCCGAGGAAGAACAATTTAACACTAGTGCTCTTTGGTATCAATGCCACCGGCGAGGTCACTGTCACAGTAACCAATTAGTCGTGCCTCCTTTGTCTTCCGGTTATAGCGTGAACCATAGTAGATCATGCCCATGACATAGCGAAAGATTCACTTCGCTGCCATCATGTGCTCCCTATGAGCCGCTTCATGAATCGACTGACGAACCCTCGAACCCAACAAAGGCTAGGTCTGGCCATGTGTGGACAAGATAGCTAACAATCCACCGGTACTTCATAGTGTCCAACTCTTTTGTTGTCTGTGCTGGACAACATAAGGCTGCTCCATTGGAGTGTGAGCAAGATTGCAACCATCATTTCTCCAAGGTGAAGGATGTGCATGGAAGCTTGCTATCCATGTGCCAGAGCCATGAGTTGGTTGCGAGATCTTATGGGTTTCAACTCTAGCCTACCCCATCTTATGGCTTTGTTGTTGTTGTTGTTGTTTGTAGGCAAAGGTCACTCACCTAGCATTTTGATTCCATCTCATGCATGAAGCTCTCAAGTCCTCGTTTGGGCGAATTAGAGATGATCAGATCATCTACATAGCCTACAATGATTGAATTTCACCACCAAAGATGCGCTGGTAGATCACGTGCTGACGCCCTCTATTTGAAGCAAATGCCCTTAAGCATGCAGTCAAGCGCCGCGTTCAAAGCTCACGGTGCCTCCCATAGGCCATAGAGGGCCTTACGTAGCCACGAAACTTCTCTTTATTCTTCAGCGACAATGAAGCCAGGTGGCTGGTTCACATAAACCTCTGCCTCTAATTCTCCATTGAGAAGGCTGATTTAAGGTCCATGTGGTGGTAAGGGCCACACCTCCTAGGCAGCCAAAGCAAGCAATAGCCGGAGTGGATTCCATGTGAGTGATAGGCCAACAGCCAAGTGCATTCCACGTCAACGATAAGCGCAAAGACATCCTCAAAGTCAATGCCGGCCTACGGGACAAAACCTCAGTCGAGTGGTCATGCTTTGTACCTTCATTTTTCTTCAATTTATCGACCCATTTGAGGTCTATTGGTCGACGGCCATGTGGTAGATCGACGAGATCCCATGTCTTGTTTTGTTCCACCGCGTCCACTTCCCTCGCACATGGCTATTTGCCACGCCTTCTCTCTCAGATTCTGCGAAGAAGCCCAGCTCCCCTGTGCTAGAGGACTGTAACTCGACATCGAGGTTGCACAACACGAGTCAAGGAGGTGGTTCTTCTCCAATCACCTAGCATCAAGTCGATCATCATCACCTGCTTGTGGAGTGACAAATTCTAGAGTTGCAGGAGCTGGTGAGTGAATCTACGCTCTAGAATATGTCTATATACATCCGTATGTAGTCCGCAGTGGAATCTCTAAAAAGACTTATATTTAGGAACGGAGGGAGCATTTGACAACTAACCATTATTTTATACTAAAAAAAATATGGAACAATAGGATATCCTTAGGATAGATATTACGTGAGTGCAGAGGTAGAAATGTTTCATAATTAGAAATTCTCAAACATGTGCACTTATTATATTCAAACAAATTTTAGTATAAAATTGATTTTAACAATTTTGCTAGAAGTAGGCTGCCTAAATTTCAAATTTGGGTCAGTCGATTTGCATTGGGAACGAAGGAGGCACGCGGAGCACCAAGGCCGCCAACTAGGTCGGTGGCGCCGTCGCGAGCAAAGCAAGGTCCAGGTACGCCGGCAAGGGCGGCCTTGGCAAGGAATGAGCCGTTGCGAGCCCAAAACAGACGGTTCAAGGTGTAGGCTTGCTAGAAAATTTTGGTGGTTCGCCAGTTTAGAGGGATGGCCGAGCGGCGACAGTGAGGGGGGGATGGGGTGGCAAGGCTGGTACATGTGCGCTTGCCGGCCAAGCGGTTCAACTGGTGGATGAGATCGGGAGGTCGAACAAGGCCATCTAGCCATTGGATTCACGTCGGACGTTTCAAAAAAATCGACCCCTAGCCAGTCCCAAAAGATAAATGCCAAAGTATGTGGGTAAGGTTGAAGATAGTACACATTTTCCAACCAAATGGAGGAGTTTGAAATGAAATTTCAGGCACAGTCAGATGACATTAGTCGTTGGATATGGATATAGACATGGTTTCCCTACTACCCAGACGTATCCAAAAATATCCGATTTTTTATTGTTATAGCTGGCAACTATCCTACCAAACCCAATCCACTAATCCTTTGGGTCTGAGTCCCATAGCCCTAGCACCAAGGGAAAAGAAATGGTACTTGATCCTCCCCCCCTCCCCCCAAATAGCCATCCCCAAACGCCATGGTTATAAATCCCCTGCGTCGTTACCTGGCCCAACCCCGTTGCTCGACCGCCAATGCTCCCATGCCCCCTTGTGTCGCATGCATCCAAGCACCGCGGTCCCAAACTTTCAGCATTCCTAGCACCTCACATCTCTTAATATGCACTCTCCACCTCAAAACCCATGTCCACGAGTACTCACGGATGTTGCTGATACTTGTTGCTGATATGAGTGTGCGCAAAATATTGGAGGTGATGAAGAAGGTGCGTCTAATGCATGCAGATGATTTGGCTCTGAAGTGTAGCTCATTTGATGCAGGAGAAATTATGGTGTGTTGTGTCATATACATAGCCTTATTTTCGAAGCAACACCATATACGAGCATATGCTCCACAAAACTAATAGCTTAGGTTGTGTGAGTAAAAAACCATAGCTACAATTAAACCCATACCTATATTTGTAGAGGGATATTGGATGAGATTACAAAGGCTATTTGGTGTACCAAGAGAACAGCCAACGTGCATTTTTTTTTATAATTCAGCATAAAGTAACATAAGTAGCATGCCAAGGAATTCAACAAGGCCATTGAGCATACCTTCAATTGTATGTTACGCAGGGATAAAGGGCATCGAGTCCGATGCGTACCTGCAGAATAAAGTTCTCAGATGAACAAATCAATTATAGAAATAGGGACGTATAATGGAGTACTATTGCTCAACCGATTAAAAAATTAGTGGTAGGAGGTGGTCCTAGGCATTACTAGTATAGAAAGATAATTCATACGTACTGGTATAGAAAAATTAATTGTGTACAACTAATTGTATAGACATAACGCAAAAAAAAATCAATACCATAGAAAATCAACGGTAAATGTATGATAACTGCACAATCATTATCTTGTACAACAGCAGTATAGTTTTGTGGTTAATTCTGCTAGTTACATGAATAACAAGTAACGAGGGCAGGCCTGGCGCAGTGGTGAAGTCCTCCCCACTTGTGCCAAGAGGTCCTGGGTTCGAACCAGCCTCTCTGCATTGCACTTTGCAGGGGTAAGACTAGGTTCCTATAATCCCTCCCCAGACCCCACCTTGTGTGGGAGCTTCTATGCACTGGGTCTGTCCTTTTTACATGAATAACAAGTAACCATGTTCAAGCCATCATTTTGGCAAATGATGTATACAAAATTTTCGATGATGAGATTTTGAATTGCATATTATGAATCGGTACAACATTTTTCTCATCAATATAGAACTATAGACATCGATAGCAAGTACAACTAAATTTGCAATGATATACACTAGAAATTTCACATAATAACTATCTAGTGGCTGCACACATAGAAATTATGATGATTGTGTAACAACAACAACAGAGCCTTTAGTACAAGTTGGTGTAGGGTAGAGCTGAAACGCATAAGGTCTCGAAACCAACTCATGGTTCTAGCACTTGGATAGCTAACTTCCACGCACTCGTGTCCATGACTAGCTCAATAGCTACTCATATAAAATACTACAATTGTATGATAGCAATATTGTTCTGTGTTAAATTTGCTAGTTGTATAAATTTCTAAGCCATCGTTTAATCAAACAGTGCACACCAAAAATTTCCATGATAAATATTACAATTGCATATCATGAATATGAAAAGCTTATTTTGAAATAATAGACATGTATAGCAGATACAACAAAATTTCAATGGTACACATTATAACTCCCAATAATTATTGTACAACGGCTAGCAGCACAATGTACATAATTCAACTAATTACCTGAACAGCCGTCACAGACAAGTTTAAGTCGTCAGACATAATAATCAATTAGTAACTTGACTTATCGACAAAACATTCAACTTAACTTGGTGCTGTTTTATCAACGGCCTGCCCAACCTTCAAGTGAAGCAATTGATCTCCTCTGGCAACCATCGCATCATCCTGGTGCTTCCAAGGCCCTCGAGGCAGTATAACTACAACCAATGCACACCAAACAAACTTGCAAGCCGAGGTCATCCTCCTGTATCACGCATCTGAGCAGACTCCTGCCTTCATCAGCAAAGACCAACATATATTATAACAGATCTAGGCCGGGCTTTGCAGCGGCATCACTAACAATTGCACCAGGCAGGGATGGGTACATGAGAAAGCTAGATCCGGGCCAACGTGCCACCGCAGCCGCATCATTAGCACAAAATTACATCGCTGAATCACATCGCCGATAGCATGCATCAGACACTTGCCGTGGGTCTAGTAATGGAGGTCCGCACGTCTCCTTGCAGATCTGAGTCGCCCACCGGTACCTTCAGATCTGTGGCGGTCAACGCCATAGAGGGATGCTCCTCGAGCAGATCTACGAGAACTATACTGCCTGCCTGGAGTCTACATAGAACATTTACCGGAGCAGGGCGGCGATGCACCGTACTTCCCATCAGTCAGATCAACTCACCGGACCAGTTTGCCGTTACACATCGACAGAGGCCGACCATATAAGTCAGCTACCATCGCACCGTCTCTGCCATGGGGAATTTCTGAAGGATGACAGGCGCTCCGGGCCTCCCGCTCCTCGATCCACAGGCGACGCAAGCCGGGAAATCCCGAAGCATGCCGGCGTACGGGGCGCAGATGCCGGCGGGGGACGGCCGTGCGCGTCAAAACGCTGGAGCATCTCCGGTCGGGGTTGCGGCGGCGGCGCCCTCGCCTTTAGGTAGGTCGTGAGGCGTGGAGAGATGAGAGATGAGGGGAACAACCTTTTAGGTCGCGTTACGTGGACAACAAATAGCGTGGCATGGAAAAACCTGTAACCGCATGCGGGTGGCGCGGTGGACAGATGACATAACACCTTTTTAGCGTGACTGTATAAAGTGTATGTGTCATCTTTTATCGAGAGCGACAGCTCGATAGGTTATTCTTTTGGGGAAGTTTCAATATTTTTTACATATATAGGTTTTACATATTATCTTTACCACCAGGCATGTTGAATAGTTGTCAGCAAGCTTATCTGTCAGCTACTACAAGGCTGATTGTTCTCAACACGGCTGGATGGTGGCAAACAAGGTCCAATCAGTTTTACATACAATTTTGCTCATCTCTTACATCATAATATGATACTCCCTCCGTCTCATAATGTAAAATGTTTTTTTGACACTTACACAGAAAAGATACCCAACTCTTAGGCATGTGTGGTCAGATTGAGAAAAGAAAATTGCACTTGAACATGTCTTGAATCTTATAACAGTACAAAATGAAATGGCAGAACTAGGCCACTAGAAAAACACAAGACTGTGAGTAACTCCTTGTTTCTACACATCAAAGGCGAGAAAAGTCATAAATCAAGACAGCAACGTTGCAGGTTCGCGCAGTCGAGCTTGTTTCTTCAACTTGTTGCGGAAACTTCTTTTTCTACTGAACGCCCTCTCCTGATTATACCAAGAAAAAAGGTTATTTTCTGTAAGAATTTCCGTACAACACGAAGTAACACTGCGTGACATGATGATGAGTAGAACAGAGAAGAGTCTTACCACTGGCTGGGCCAGCTCCTCCGCTTGACGAACTGCTCTCACGAGATCACGGTTTGCATCTGTATATAGGCTAGTCACTATTCCAGATTGGCCAGCTCTAGCTGTGCGACCCACCCTGTGCAAAAAGTCGACAGCGCAAGCAGCAAACTCCGCCTGCAGGTATAGGTAGAAGCGTTAAAAAGAACTTCTGATGAGATGATGCAAAGGAGCATGAGTATCTTAACGTAGGGTTTAGACTTCATAGTAGTAATAACTATAAACATTTTTCTAAGAATACTAGTATTCCACATATATAGCAGCTGTGCATAATGCATGACTTTTTGCGCCATCATGTGTACAGATTTTGAAGTATTGTGCTGACACCACAAGTAGATACGATAGGAAGTTCAATGCTACCTGTGACAGACAGGCAACAGCTGTGCAGCGCCAGACATGCAGACATTTCAAGAGGCGAGGTCGAACGGTACCTGAATAACATGTGATACATTTGGCACGTCAAGCCCACGAGCGGCAGCATCAGTGCAGACGAGCACGCCACCATTCTCCCGGAAAGATTGTAAATTGGCTGTCCTTTCCTCCAGGGAGCTCTCACGGTGGTACAAGATGCATGGAATACCAACTCTCCGCAATATGTCAGAGACCGAATTAGCAGCGTCGACAGTGTTCGTGAACACCATAGTTCGATTTGGACCAAGTTCTGTGTCAACTTCACTCTTCAGGCCATACTTTACTGCATCCAGAAGCGCATCAACTTGTGTATCAGTAGTAACCTCTATCCATCTTCTCTCCAGTCTGCATATATGGTACACTGTGTATCAAATGTAGTGAAGGTGCGAATAGGAAGGTACAATAAGAAACAAATATGAGATTTTTGGAAAAAACTGCGACTAACAAACCCGGCAATAGTGAGAAATCTCTCCAAGCGGAAGAACACTAGCTTATTGTAAGACATAGTGCATACCTAGGGTTGTGACGGTGCAGATAAGCACCACTAACCCACACAGCACTAGGAAACATACGTTTCAGCACACCACCAGCAGTCTTTTTTCCACTCTGAGGGAGGGTGGCAGCAACAAAGATATATTGCTTGCTGCGCCTATAAACTTTTCTAACCCTTCTCCAATCCCTGCGTGCTCCTACAGGAGCATTCTCCACCTTGACTGCTCCATCTTGAACATGACCATCTTCATTTTCATCATCAATATCACTAACTTCAGCACTCTCAGAACCCGAATCCTCATGATATTCATCAGAACCTTCGAGCGGTACTTCTTTTCCAGAATCTTCCGCCCTTGAAAGTAACTTCTCGTCAAACCGCAGCATGTGGATGAGACGAATGATCTGATTTTCAAAACTTCCGCAAAGTAGCATGTCTGCCTCATCAAACACCTGTTCAAAATCAGCTAGTTTTAGGACTCCCTGTCTCAAGGTCAAAGACTGTAATTCAAACACTTGCTATAAGACAGAAAGGCCAACAGAAATGCAAATGCAGAAAATGATAAGAAACAAGAAAAAAATACACAGGAAATTACAGCTTAACTTGAGAGTTGAAACCATTCAAAATGCTTTCTTCTCCAAGTTGCAGGAAAGCACAAAATTCTATCCTAACCTTGCCAAGTATATCCAGCAACTCAAGATTAAATAAAAGATAGGATGGAACAACAAGATTTCTAATCTGGCTATGCCAAAGATGTCTAAAAAGGGCAACCTGATGTCTGCACACACAAAAAAAGTCCCACTAGAGTACTTACGATGTATTTTACACTGCGTAGGAACTTCTCCCTCCGCCTCCTCTCTGGGTCATAATCGAATAGATAATTCAAAAGAGCGGCTGGAGTGGCTACAAGAATATCTGGGCGAACTGCAGGCCAACCCTGTGAAGATACAATATAAATCAAAAAACATAAAATAAGCAGATGTTGTGCCAGAATATGTTTTATTAATGTAACAGTGTTTTAGAAATATGAACATAACTAAAGACCCATGTTTAGTTAAGACCTTAGACCCAAAGTGTAAATTGGGGAATATACCACTACAGAAATGATGAAGTATTGAAACAGACATTCAGTTGTAGAATGTGACGTAAGTAGTCTCATATTATCCGTACATAAAACAAGAAGATGTGACGAGTTTACCATGCTATCAAGTACTGTATCATATATGACAGAAAGGCAGACCATACCTTTGGCCCACAAACTGCAACAGCGCGCTTAAGTGGTTCACCAGATACATCCAGTAATGAATTAGCCATTGAAACAACTTGCTCACACAGCATGACATTAGGACAGAAAACCAACACGATGTTATCTGTTCTCGCAGCAATGTTTTCAGAATCACCATCTTCTGTGGAGGAAGATTTGGTGCACAGTTTTTCAATCAGTGGAACCAGGTAACCATGTGTTTTGCCACTGCCAGTCTCTGCCGCAACAATTACATCGTTCGCCGTAAGAACATGTGGTATACAAGCTGCCTGCATTGCAGCAGTTGACATTTTTAGGAAAGTATTCATTTGTCGCAACACAATGCTCTAACAAAAGCAATATAGAATAATATATGGAACTCTACTAGCACACAAGTTCCAGCAAGAACAGTACATTAGCACCAGACACGCAAACTGGAGAAGGGGCACAATAAAACACTGAATCCAATTTCATCTAGCTAAATTGTTGTCAGTAATTTTGTAGAAGGACTATGTCAGTAATTTTGCAAAGACAAGCAATTGATTCGATTACGACGTCTTAATCTTAAAAGAGGCCTACAAGGAGCTACAACGCCTGAATTTTCTCATCCACAGCTACTTTTTTTTATCATTATTAAAAGGGGGCCAAACGCCCAGATGAGCAGCATGTACAACATGGGAATAGAGACGGGGGTAGAGAGAGGTGGGGAACACAAGATCGGGCCTAAGCTAGGCAGGCAGAGAGCATGCAAAGCAGGCTAACCAGGCATCAGCTGCTGGCTTGAGAGCTACAGGCAGCCGCACCCTCCACAGCACGGCGTCTTCCCTGCAGGGTTTCAGCAGCCGGGGGATCGATGACGGCACACCCTGGAAGACAACCGTGTTGCCGACGCTTCCACAATTGCCAGCAGCAAAGTAGCAGAAAGGTGGGTCCCGTTCGCATTGGCACCGAGCATGGGGGAGACAGCAGGTGGAGCGACCTGACGGAGGCAACATCCGGTTGATTCAGACCTACAAATTCCCAGAACCGACGAGCAAAGGGGCAGCTGAAGATGAGATGATCAGCCGTCTCGAGGGGCGAAGCGCAGAGGGGACAGCCAGCGCCTGCCGACGCGATGATGTGCTTCCGCAGGAGCACGTCTCTTGTGTGTATCTGAGCCTGAACCAGGAGCCAGGCGAAGAAACGGACCTGGCTGGGGGCGTAGTTCTTCCACATGAAGTCGATGAAGGGCACCTGCACTCCACCAAAGTGACAGAGCTGGTAGACGCCGGCCAAGGAGAGCAACGCGCCCTTCCCGCAGCCACGGCGAAGGGTCCGCCCATGGGGTGCTGCCGACAGGCCCACCTCCTGAAGGATGAGCAGCAGGGCGCCGCGCTCCAGGGCGCCGGCGTGGTTCAAACGGGGTACAAGCACGCTATCGGGGCCAAATGCGACGACATGGGCGACGGAAACCGCGAGCATGGTGGTGTGGGAGAAAAGCGAGCTCATCTTCACAGACAGAGCACCGCCGGGCAGCCACGAGTCCAGCCAGAACGCGGTGGTGCACCTGCCGCCGATGGAGACACGGGATATCGCTCTGTACACCGGCATGAGCTGGTCCAGGGAGGACCAGTGAGGGCCTGGGAGAGAGGACGCCAACACCAGGGTTAGCAGCGAGCGTCCGAGCTCGGTCCACACCCAGCGGGCCCAGGGCACGTCCTGACGCGAGTGTAGGCGATATAGCAGCTTCATCTGGAGGAAGCGGTTTTGGACCCGCAGTGCACACACTCCGAGCCCGCCTTCCTCCTTGGGGCGGACCACCCTATCCCAGGCCACCAGGCATTGGGATCCCGACGCGGTCCAAAGGAAGGAGCGACGCAGGGCGTCGGTTGCACGGAGAACCGACGGAGGGAGCCCCATCGCCGCCATGGCGTAGGTGGGCAACGCATCCAGCACAGCATTGAGCAGCACCAGGCGCCCTCCGAAGGAGAGCGGTTGCGCTCACCAGCCGGAGAGGTAGCGCTCGGCCTTGGCGATGAGCTGGAAGAAGTCGTCCATTGAGAGCTTGTGGTTGGAGAGCGGCAGACCGAGGTAGACTTGAGGAAAGCTCCCAACGCCGCAGCCCAGCACCTGAACCATGTCGTGTAGGTCGTCCTCCTGAACATGCATGGGCACCCCCATGCTCTTGTGAAAATTGATGATCAGCCCCGTCGCGACCGCAAAGTCGTCCAAGATGTCCTTTAGGCGCCTAACCACACCTAACCCAGTTCGCATGATGATGAGGGTATCATTGGCGTACTGAAGGGCAAGCGGTGAGGTGCCATCAACCAGAGGGTGCATCATCACTCCATCCTACTTGATATGCTGTTGGAGGACATCCGTCACGAGCAAGAACAGGTAGGGGGCATCCACAGCTACTTATCAAACTAATCACCACATATAGTTTAGGCATGTGATGTAGAAAGCTAAAATCTTCACAACAGCTAGCAGCGCACATGAATTCTGCACTAGAAAGGACTTCCGTGTTTCCAAGAGACAGGGAGTGGACTGATAGGTTATTTAACATTGGGACTCGAAGAATACAAGCTCAGACTGCTCGATCACTTCACATGAACTGAGACCAGGCTAAATCATCCCTATACGGCAACTGTAGATGAAGACACATATAGGAGGTTCGATCTACCAACTGAAAAGCTGACGCTGAAAAGGTATATGAAAACATTGCAACGCGGGCTCAGGCATTTCGTCGAGCACGCGCTGTGCAGAGACCGGCAGCGGCGAGGTGCAACAAGAGTTACCTGGACCAGCGAGGGTCTCTCGAGCCCAGTGCCGTGCAAGGCGGACGCGAGGCGGTCGGAGATGCCGAGGGACTTCCAGGACGTGCTGTCCTCGGCGAAGAAGCCGTCGGTGCCCACGCTGGTGTTGTCGGCCTCGGCGGCGGCGGCGGTGGCGAGCGAGCGCGGCTTCGAGGCGGTAGAGAGGAGGCGCCACGGGCGAGCCGGCGCAAAGAGTAAGAGGCGGCGGGTGGCGGGAGAGGAGCAGGCGATGGACGGGAGCGCGAGGCGGAGAGCGAGCGGCGCATGGCGGAGGTGGCTAAGCGCCATCGTGTCGTTCGCGACTTGGGATAACTCGAGAGGTTCACAGTTCACTCGACATTTTGGCTACGCGATGTAGGAGGTTCACCACAGTTCGCGAATTCGAATTTTTACGTGTTTACCTACAAATGTTTTTTGTTTAAGTTGTGTACCTCATTATTTAGGGCGATGCTAGGCGCCGGTGCGCCGGCCGAACAGTTTCAGCCGGTCCAGCCCTAGCCGTTTGATGCGCGTAATTAGGAGCCGTCCGATTCCCCGCGTTGACTTCCCCTCTCTTTCTTCCTTTCCTCTCCCGGCCGCCGGCCGTCACCCCGTCACCTGGACCTCTCTCTCCGCCGCCCCCGCTACTGGTCGCCGCGCTCGCCGTCGGTCGCCGCGCTCGCCGCCGGTCTCCGCCATCTTCTCTCATGTTTCTCGTCGGGATCTACATGCAGCAAAAACTTCGCCCCTGGGTTGCAGCTCCCCTCGCTGGTGATGGTAGCGGCTCCGGCAACACCAGTCGCCGGTTGCAGCTCCGGCAGCTTGCAGTCGCGTGCCCCGCCGCTCGCAGTCCAGCGCCCCCGCCGGACCCCCTGATTAAAGGTTGTAGCAAAATTCATCAACGGTGGCAGCAAAAAACACCGCCAGTTGAAGCTTTTTTTCCAACTGTTGATTTCGGTTGTAGCAAAACTTGACGCCAATGGTAGCACGGCAAAAATCTAATAAACGGTGGCAGCAAAAAACACCGCCAGTTAAAGCTTTTTTTAGAGTTTTATAGAAAAGAGAGGGTTATACACAAGAAATACAAACGATATGCACCGCCGCACATGGCAGGCACATCCACCCCACCACTCCACACACTAGGCTACTACTCTATATAGGCCCGAACCCAGGGGTGCAACCTGTGCGCCCGCACAGCCCCCCCCCCTTTTCAGGGCCTCACATTTTTTACGTAGCGGTACTCCTCTAAACAGTATCTGGGCCTATGTTGTCTGGCTTCTTATGTCTTCCATCTGGCCCCTGTTAACCTATGTAGATGGGCCTCTTCCGTCTTCCATCTTCCATTTGGCCCTGTTCCGTTCGGGACGTATGCCTCGTCCAGCGATCGATCGAGACGAGCGAAGCGACGAGGCGCCTCTTCCTCTTTTGGTCTGGCGGCCATCGACATGGCACGGCAGCAGGTTAGGGTTCCACTAGACTCCAGTCCTCCTTCCTTCTCACGAATCCCCAGTCAAGATGAGCGGTTCCGTTCCAACGCGGCAACTCCTTTTTAGGAGTCTGGAGGACCGAGGGCATGACCAAGAGCGGCCGAACGACAACCGACATGGAGGACCTGATTCACCTGAAGGCAAGGAAAATTGAGACTATCTCTCGATCTCCGATGTTTAAGCGTCATCGCGTCAATAACCGGTGATCCCGTGAGCCCTTGATTTTGAGTTCTAATTTCAGCCCACTATTTACTTCTGCTAAAATCGTGTAGTTTATTCTTTTGAACTATTAGGTGTCTAGTATTGAGAAGAATACTAAAAATAATGATGTTGTTTAAGTGAAGATTATACAACCAAGAATAGGTATGATTCTTGATATTTCCAATTGTTTTTTTTAGAACGATATTTCCCATTGTTATGTAAGATATTATAGTCTTTGTATTATTATACTTCTGTTTATGTAGTGATTTTTAGTGAGATAAGGCCCATTTTAGAATTTCGCACGGGGCCTCCAATTTTGCCGGCTCGGCCCTTACTCTATACCATATTGCTCTCCTCTTCCTGTCGTCGATGCCCAGAGCATGATCTCTTGATGAATTAAATCGGCCGCCCCTCATTCATTGACGATGTTGTTGTTGTGAAATACCCTGTCGTTCCTCTGTTTCCAAAGGTTCCAACAGACGGACGTGCAGAGTGTATCGAATCCTCTCCGGCATCTCTTGTCGATGCGTTTTCTGGCAACCACCCACTAGTCTCCTAACGTGTCTTCCGTGGTCGGTAGCAATCCTAGGTCGATGCCAATCCGCCTGAAGCACAGAAACCACACTTGTCTCGCGTAAACACATTGTAGGAGGATATCATCCACCTTGTCTTCCTAATGGTCGCATAGGAAGCAAGACGAGCTATGGTCTTGCAGTCCATGTCTCTGTCGGCGATCCGATGTCCATACTCTGTATTGAAGGGCAAGCCACATGAAGAGTTTACAAGTGAGTGTGGCCCAACTACGCTAGACAGCCGAGGCACATTGGAATCGGACTCCCCCTTCGCACATCATTTTGTAAGCAGATTTTGCCGAGTACTTGTCGCTCGCATCCCATTGCCAGATCGGGGTATCCTCGGAGTCGGGGACAAGCTCCATTTGCACCAAGACTTCCCACAGTCGGATGAACTGCAAAAGCTCCTCTGTATTCATCTCACCCACAATATCTTGTGTCCAGGCATGTAAATGTAGGGCCTCCTTAACCTTCCTCCTGTTAACCACCTGTTGTCGGACCTTCTTGACAAGTAACGGGGCAATCTCCTTCACGCATGAATCATTGACCCAACGATCTCTCCAGAACAGAATCCGAGAGCCTTCCCCAACTTCCCATCTGACCAAACTGTCGAAAGCCATCATAACTTGCTTGTCTGTGTCGTAGTTGAGACCTTGCCAAGGCCGCGAGCTGTCCGTGCGCTTCAACCACTCCCACCTTAATCTGAGAGCTATCCCCTGTTTGTATAGATCCACCACGCCTAGACCTCCCAGCTGTTTGGGCCGGCATACCCATTTCCACGCAACTGCGCATTTGCCGCCCTGAATCTCTTTCGTCCCTGCCTTGAAGAACGCGCGACAGCCCTTGTCCACTCTCTCCAGCGCCCACTTCGGGGCTTCCGCTACGATTAGGTGATGAGTGGGCCTAACACGAACAACCTGGTTCACCAGAATGAGGCGCCCGGGCCTGGTTACAAGGCCTCTCTGTCAGCCTGGCATCATCTTTAGCACGTTATCCACAATAGGCCGTCATTCCGATCGCAAGAGTTGTTTGATCCCCAGCTGCAGCCCCAGGTACCTGATGGGGAAAGTCTCCAATTTCCATGGCAGGGCCTGCCACCAGTTCCTCCTCTGCATCCTCCGATCTAATCATAATGGCCAAGGATTAGGCGAAGTCAACCTTGAGACCCGATGCCTCCCCAAAGATTCTGAGTGCCTCCTGAACAAACCACAGATCCGATCTCCATGGCCTTATGAACATAACGACATCATCAACATATAGAGAGAGCATTTGAATCAGAGCGCAGCTGGGGATTTTGCTGATTGCCTTCATCTCCCGGGCCTTCATTACCATAGCAGTGAGAACATCCATCGCAATGACGAAGAGCAAGGGCGGGATGGAGTCCCCCTGCCTCAGTCCACATGCATGCATAAACTTCCTACCAGCACATCCGTTAACTACCACTTTCGAACTTGCCGTCCTGAACAGAGTAGCAATCCATGATCTCCAAGTGCTCGAGAAACCCTTGGCGCGCAACACTTCAAATAAGAACAGCTAGGACAAAGAGTCGAAGGCGCGCGAGATATCCAGCTTCAGCATCACTCCCTTCGTCTTCCTTTTGTGAAGATTTATCGCAAGTTGCCTGACCGGCAAGAAGTTATCATGGATATTTCAGCCCCTAATGAACGTCGATTGGATTGCATGCACCAACTCTCCCATGCACGGGCATAGCCGAGATGCAAGCAGTTTTGATGCTAACTTCGGAATGCTATGAACCAGACAGATCGGCCTAAAGTCGTTGATATGGCAAGCCTCCGGCTTTTTAGGGATCAGGGTGATAAGGGCCTGATATAACCTTCCAAGTCCTCTCCCATTGTTGAGGAATAGCTTGTTCAACGCTGCCATCACGTCACCTTTCACAATCACCCATGCTCTCTGAAAGAAAATACCAGTGAACTTGTCCGGCCTGGGCACGCGATCCGAGGGCATGTCCTTCACCACTTTCCAAATCTCCTCTTCCTAGAAGACCAAATCTTGGTCAGCCGGATCGATTGGCTCAATGCCCAGATAGTCCAAGTCTAATGTGTGCTCACGTGACCCACAACTCCCCAGCAGTTCACTGTATGCCTCGAAAAAAGCCTCCTCTTTGGCCGCTTGGTCCGTGATGGTGGTTCCTGCCATGGAGATTGCACGAATGAAGTTTTTCAGCTTTCGTCCATTGGCCACCAGGTGAAAGAGCTTGTTGTTGGCATCTCCCTCCTGCAGCCATCTCAACCGCGACCGTTGTCTCACAATCATTCGTTCCAGGGAAGCTAATCCAAGTACCATGTGCTTCAGAGTTCTACGCAACCATCTCTCCTCTTCCGTGAGCACACGAGACTCCTGATATCAGGTGAGAGAGGATGGGTACAAAATTATCTCTATCTCTACTATTTATAAAGAAGCAGCTTACATTTTTTAGGGACATCCAACTTATTGTAACAGGACAACCATTGTCATATGATGTAATCCATGTAATTAAATCCCATACTATCTATTCCTTGGATGGTCTGTCACCAATCGAACGGCACAGACTTAATGGTGTGCCAAAGTAAAATCATCATCACGTACATTCTGCCCCTCGCATGTCATGAGGTCCTGCCCCTCGCAAGTCACGATCTTCGACCTCAACTGTGCTTTGTAGCAGCAAATCTCTGCCGCCCAACCCTAGCTTCGATAACCGCGCCACATCCTCGATGGAGTGTCCTCTCTCCCTGATGTCTGTTGGCCGTGGCACAACCATCGCCCTCGACACGTTGTATGTGTTGCTGCCCAGCCCTAACTCTGGTGGCCGCTCTCGTCTTGGTGTCTCCGCACCACTCTAGTGTTCATGCTCTACTCTGTCCTCCATCGTCGCCAGCCATTTCTTCGTGGTTCATCATCCTGCCCGACACGCTTTCTGTTGCCTCCGCTTCCGGAGGTGGGGTGTCTGCGCCACGATATTCGCCCAACCCAGTTGCACCAGCGGTCGCATATGTGGCACCTGTAAGTAGAGCAAGTCGCCAAGGTATTGCAGATAAGTTCAGCAACTCTACCGAAAGGGATTACTGAAAAGGGGTTTCCCCCGCTTTATATTATAAAGCAACCATCACTGGTTACAACCGAGAGACCGATACAAACACACACCACCACCGCACCGAACACACACACCCAAGGCAAGATACAACGGTGCCGGGCACCAACACACCACACCACTAACGACCAAGCAAACTACAGATGAGCAAGTCAGACCGCTTGGAGCCGATGGAGACCTCCACCATGAGCATCCGCAATAAAGAGGCGAGTCGGACAACAACGAAGCCAGGACTCCAAAGCGGTGCCTCCCAGAAGGATACGACCACGGATAGCCACCATTGCTCGATCCGGAAGATCATGTTTTCAACCGGAGCAAGATGACAGAAGAGGGAACACTGCGACAGAGCCTTCAGGAACGATACTGGAAGTGCAATTATCCCTGGGTGGTTTTGGTAATGATTAACAACATATAGCTCATTGAACTAATGCCATTTCAAGATGAATATTTCAGGAAAGTTCAATGTTTGGCATGGCATGGATTAGGAATGTGGACCCCTCAACATGCTAAGGACAAAGGATTGGCTCAAGCTCTAAAAGCTCAAGACTCTACATTTTACTTTTAGTGATCCAAGATCACATTGAGTCTATAGGAAAAGCCAATACTATTAAAAGAGGATGAGGTGTTACTTAATGGCTTGCTTACTCAAAATGCTTAGTGATATGCTCCAAAGCCCTCAACCATTTTCTCATATCCACATATGTCCCAAACCAAAAGTCAAACTCGGCCCCACTGATTTGATCCATCTGGCGCCACCGAGTTCATTTGACATAGCCACTGCTAGAAACCCTAGTCACTTCGGTCTCACCGATAGGGATCTCGGTCTCACCGAGATGGGAGTGCAAACTCTTTGTTTCCCTTCGTAATGTTTCGGTCTAACCGAGATGAGTGATCGGTCCCACCGAGTCCGCAATGCAAACTCCCTGTTTCCCTTTCGTAACGTTTAGGTCCCACCGAGATGAGTGAATCGGTCCCACCGAGTTTGCCTGACCAACTCTCTGGCTATCTTATTATCAAAGTCGGTCCCACCAAGTTTGTATAATCGGTCTCACCGAGATTATGTTATGCCCTAACCCTAATGAAATCGGTCCCACCGAGTTGACATGTTGGTCCCACCAAAATGCCTAACAGACGCATTATGAACTAAATCAGTATGACCGAGTCTCACGGTTCGTTCCCATCGAGTTTGGTGAATTGTGTGTAACGGTTAGATTTTGTGTGGAGGCTATATAAATCCCTCCACCCTCTCTTCATTCATGGAGAAAGCCATCAGAACATGCCTTCACTTCCAGCATTCATTTTCTGAGAGAGAACCACCTACTCATGTGTTGAGGCCAAGATATTCTAATCCTACCATATGAATCTTGATCTCTAGCCTTCCCCAAGTTGCTTTCCACTCAAATCATCTTTCCACCAAATCCAATCCTATGAGAGAGAGTTGAGTGTTGGGGATACCATCATTCGAAGCACAAGAGCAAGGAGTTCATCATCAACACACCATCTATTACCTTTTGGAGAGTGGTGTCTCCTAGATTGGTTAGGTGTCACTTGGGAGCCTCCGTCAAGATTGTGGAGTTGAACCAAGGAGTTTGTATGGGCAAGGAGATCGCCTACTTCATGAAGATCTACCCTAGTGAGGCAAGTCCTTCGTGGGTGATGGCCATGGTGGGATATACAAGGTTGCTTCTTCGTGGACGCTTCGTGGGTGGAGCCCTCCGTGGACTCGCGCAACCGTTACCCTTTGTGGGTTGAAGTCTCCATCAACGTGGATGTACGATAGCACCACCTATTGGAACCACGCCAAAAATCTCCGTGTCAACATTGCGTTTGCTCCCTCCAAACTCCTTCCCTTTACCTTCATATGCAATGATTTACATTTCGCTGCTATACTCTTAGAATGGCATGTGTAGGTTGATTGCTTGACTTGTGCTAAGTTGCTAAAATCTGCCAAGACTTAAAATTGGGAAAAGGCTAGATTTTTATTTGGTCAAGTAGTCTAATCACCCCCCCCCTCTAGACATACTTTCGATCCTACAAGTGGTATCAGAGCTATGGTCTCCATTTTCCTTGATTTCAATAGCTTTTGGTGATCATAGCCTTGGTTTCACAACCTAGGAGAGTATGGCGTCTAGCGAGGGAAATTACCACTGTAGAGGTCCTTACTTTGATGGTACTAATTTTGCTAGTTGGAAGCATAAGATGGAAATGCATATTCTTGGACATAACCCTACCGTTTGGGCTATTGTGTGTATTAGCTTGCAAGGTGAATTCTTTGATGGGAGAGAATCGAACCATGAAGCTACCGCGAAAGAGTTGAAGATGCTGCAATACAACACTCAAGCTTGTGATATTCTCTTCAACGGATTGTGCCCCGAAGAATTCAGCAAAATCAACCATCTTGACAATGCAAAGGAAATTTGGGATAATTTGATTGATATGCATGAAGGTACTGACTCCGTCAAGGAATCCAAATTGGATGTGCTTCAAAGTCAACTTGACAAGTTCAAAATGAAGGATGGTGAAGGTTTCGCTGAAATGTACTTTAGGCTTGCTCTCATCACAAATGAGATTGCCGGCTTAGGAAGTGAAGAGATGACCAATAGATTCATCATCAAGAAGATCCTAAGAGCCTTGGATGGAAAATATGATACCGTGTGCACATTGATCCAAATGATGCCCAATTACAAAGATCTCAAGCCAACAGAAGTCATTGGAAGAATTTTTGCTCATGAGATGTCACTCAAGGATAAAGAAGAGCTTCACAACAAGTCAAGTGGTGCTTACAAAGCCTCATGTGATGCTCCTACATCATCAAGTGAGAAACAGACCTTCAATGAAGAATTGAGCCTAATGGTAAAGAACTTCAACAAGCTCTACAAGAGTAGAAGCAAGGAAAGAAGTTCCAAGTCAAGGTCCTACAATGACAAAAGATCTTCGAGTCGTGAACATAATTGCTACAATTGTGGAAGACCCGGACACTACTCCAATGAGTGTACGGCTCCCTACAAAAGGAGAGAAGATTCACCTAAAAGAAGAAGTAGAAGAGAAGAATCACCGCCAAGACAGAGAAGGAGAAGAGATGATCGTTATGAATGAAGACCTCCCGGAGAAGCAAGGATTCAAAAAGGAAGGACAAATCATCAAAGAGCTACACAAAATGAAGATATCAAGCTCACGTTGGTGAATGGGTATCCGGCTCCGACTCCGACCATCACTCCAAAAGAAGTTATCACTCCGACTCCGAATATACTCAAGATGAAGGTGTTGCCGGTCTAGCACTTTTGTCAACCAACTCCTATGACATATTTGACTCACCAAATGAAGGAATTGGAAGATGCTTCATGTCTAAAGGCCCAAAGGTAACACACCCCAAGTATGTTGATTTCAATAGTGATGAAGATGACTTGCTAGGTGATGATGATTTGCTTGTTGACAACTCTAGTGATGAATACTATGATGAAACGTCAATTAATCATGCTAATCAAGATGAAACGAATGACAATGATAAGGAGAAGATTGAGCGTCTAACTAAAGAGCTAAATACTATTAAGTTAGCTCATGAAACTACCTTGGAAGATCATCGACAACTTTTAAAGACTCATGAGAAGTTACGCTTTGAAAAGCTCAACCTAGAGCAAGAACATGAGTTTTTAAAGGCAATAAATGATGATCTTTGCAAGAGAAGTTCTTTTTACATTGCCAAGCGTTTACTCTTGTCTACTTACATGCCACAAGTTAAATCTAGCAACAAAAGTAAGAAAGATTCTTCTTCTAGTAGTACCAATAATCATGTTAAATCCAATATTGTTGCTTCTAGTAGTTCTCTTGATTCCACTAATGATTCTCTTAGCCAAGTTACACTTGAGAAATAAAATAGCTTATTGAAGGGAATTATAGAGAAAGTTGTTTACAAGAGCCTTGCCGAAAGTAAGCAATTTGAGGAAATTGTACGCAAGCAAGGAAGGCACCGGAAGAATCAAGGTGTTGGTTTTGAATGAAGGTTCAATGCCAATGGAGTTGAGTGGGAAGAAGATCAATACCCCAAGATGAAGTTTGTTCCTCAACAAGAGAAGTATGATCCTACTTCTTTCCAAGGGACACAAGCTCAAGATGATCTTCCACCACAAGACCACAAGCAAAAAGGCAAGGATAAGGTTCAAAAGGAGATTGATGCATTTGAAGAAGCTCCCAAGGCCTTGGTCAAGTGGGTTCCCAAGACTACATCAAGTTCTACTTCATCAAGTATGACTACAACCCCAAAGATTCCCATCAAGATGATGTGGATCCCGAAGAAGAAGAACTAGAGAGTTATTGAGGGTGACTCCGCCAACACACTTCACTCATATCATTTTGGCAAGAATAAGTGCAAACAACTTCCACATCTTTCACTAGTTCAAGGAGTCACAAACCCTCTTGTTGGTAAGACAAGGGACAAGGTAACCTAATGCTTTCATGGACATCATCTTGTGTGAACATCATTCTATGTCTATGGATATCCTTGTTTGTTCCTTGTGGGACTAACCCGTGTAGGTATTGAAAGTGCAACTCACTCCAATGAATTGCTCCGAATGATCTACATCAACATTGAGCATCCACATATTCAACACCTACATGAAGTCATCATCGACAAAACCCAAGGTTAGTTCATCCCTCTTAGGGGGGATATCACATCTAGGGGGAGCTTTACTCTAAGACTTAAGCTAAAGCAACTCTAATGGTGTGAACATGACAATGCTTTATGTAAAAGTGGTAACCCCACTTGTGCTTAAACGATGAGTATTACCTATGATCAAATGTTCTCATTGGACTCCTAAGTCAATATACTCATATATAGATGACCTAGTCATCGCAAATTGCTTGATAGATGCTAAAGTGTTTGTGCATGCTTTGCCACATATTTCATTTGCCATTTTATTGTGTGAGCATGATGGTTGCATATTTTACTCATTCGAGGACATCCACTTGTTGCTTTGATTGTTTGGCTCTTTCTCTTTTTGCCAAGTGGATGGACAAGAATGCCTAAGAACCTTCTCTAGATATTTATGCTTTTCTCGTCTCAAACTCTATTCATGCTACATCACAAAGTTTGATCAAGTCAGATTCGAACCACTCTGTGTGAGGAGCACTCGGAGTCCCCGATTCATCATAGACTTAAACTTCCAAAACCTCTTTGTGCATTTCGGTATGACTGAGTCATCCATTTCGGTCACACTGAGTTCACTAAGTTGATCTAGGGTTTCATCTCGGTGCAACCGATTTGAACATTTTGGTCACACCTAGTTACAGTAACCGCTTGCTATTCTGCATCTCGGTGCCACCGAGTTATTCCAGTCGGTCACATCGACAGGGTCGGGATATATATACCCACGGGTGAGATTTAGGAAATTTCTTCAAAACCCCTCAGCCCGCGCATATCCTGCTCTGCCTCCTCGGGTCTCTGGATCGCCTCCTTGCCGCCAGTGACCTCCCGCCGCTGGTTTCTGTCACCATCAATGGAATCTGCTCTGTCGTTGCCGCCGTAGCAAACACCCACCGAACTAGGGTATGTGTTCGACTCCTTGTGCTCTCTTTTTACCTCCGATTCGAAGCACAAGGTCAATTCCATGATTCTTGCCACGTATGAAATCAATCTATCCAGAGAAAAATTCGTCAGGTTAAGTTTGATTCGAAAATTTAGGGTTAGCTCGACGCTGAACTCATCCCGGACCGATCGAATTGTAGGAATCAGTCTCACCATTTTGGCTTAGGCCATTGCACATGTGCTTTTTGGTCTGACCGAAAACTGCAAATCGGTGTGACCGAGTTCAATTCTTTGTGAAACCCTAGCAATCTCGGTGCCACCGAACTGTGACTCGGTATGACCGAGTTCACTAGCTTAGGTTCCAAATATTGCTTCGGTATCACCGAGTTTATCAATTCGGTAGCTCCGAAATCATTTTAGTAGAGAACTAAAACTAAGTTTTTGGCTCATTTGTTTTGCAAAAATCTCTACACTTTGTGATTCTCATCTACCCTCGTCTATATCTATTCACAGGGTTTGCTGTCAGTTTGCCTGCCAAGATGCCTGACCAGAATGATAGCCAGAATAAGTCTGAAGAGCAAGTGCAAATGAGTGAGGGCACTAGTACCTCAAGCAGCTATGATGAGGGCAGCAGGAGCACACCAAGTAACTTGCCCAAGGCATCCACTAGAGCAAGGAAGAAGAGAACCTCAGACTCCGAGGATGAGGATTATATTGCTGTTAAGGATGAGGCCACCTCAAAGAAGAAAGTGATGAAGAAAGAGTATGGCACTGCTGCTACAACAAAGCCTGGTATGAACAAGAAGGCACCAGCAAGGAGAGTCCCAACATACAAGCCAAAGAAAGTTGCAATAGGAGAAACTATGAAATTCACATCAGAATCAGATGATGGTGAGGCAGTTGGAGATGGCCAGAAGAAGAAGAAGAGGGCAAGAACCACAACTGCAAAAGTTCTTGGAAAGTCAACTATTGTGAGAGATTCAGAAGATGAAGAGGAACAGGATGCTGCACCAGCACCCAAGTCTCAAAATCTTATGGGAGATGCAATCAAGTCAGGGGCTGCTTCTAAGCCCAAAGCAGCTCCCAAAGCTGCTGCTCAAACCACCAAGTCTGCACCCAAGAGAAGCACCAGAAACATCCCAGCTAAAGAGAAGAACAAGGCCCCAGTGCCTGAAGTTGAAGAAGAAGATGTTGAAGCCCAAGTGCTGAGAAAGCTCAAACCAAAGATTACAGACCATAATGACACTCGTCCAGTGGCAGAGGACATGAACATTAGGAAGGATGCAGGTCTGAGACTTTGGAGGAAGAATGATCCTTATGCTGTGAGAAGGAGAACTCCTGTGGACTACAGGTTCCACACCAAAGAACAGAAGACTTCTATGAGACCATTCTGCTTGACAAGAAGCCAATTGTCTGTGATATGAGATGGGTTGACTGGACATACATCAAAGAGAATGAAGATCACTTTCCAGGTGTATATGACAGTTTCAAAGCTTGTGGAGTTGACAAGTTTGTTGGACAGAAGCTCACCAAATGGAATGATGAGCTAATCATGCAATTCTACTCCACTGCTCATTTCTATCCAGATGGAAGGATAGTGTGGATGTCTGAAGGTACAAGGTACCAGTCAACTGTTGATGAATGGGCCAAGTTGATCAATGCTCCAGAAGACCATGAGGATGATTTGGACGTGTATGCCAAGAAGAAGAAAGACCACAACTCCATGGCAACTATGTACAAGGAAATTCCTGATGAAGCCCCAGAAACTGATAAGTTGGGCTCAGTGAAATACTTGTTGTCTAGTCTGCCTACAATCAATACCATCTTGGGGCATACTCTATTGCCCAAATCTGGAGATCATAGGATGATAAGAGGACATTCAATCAACTTGCTGCACTTTTTTGATGTCCCTCAAAAATTCAAGTCATGAGTCTGATTGTAGAGACAATCAAAAGGATAGCCACTGATCAGAAAAGGTCTTGTGGGTATGCTCCACAAATTCAGGTGCTCATCTCAAAGATGGGCACATGAACTTATTTGTTGGACAAGGAGCACTTACCTCTCAAGCCAGACTTTGAAGACAACACAGTTGTAATGGATGAGGATGATCCTTCATCAGTGCAAGCACATGAGAAGAGAGCAAAGGCAAGGGCAGAAAAAGCTGCAAATATGCCAAGTGTTGAAGAGGCATCTCAAGTGTTCTTGAAGAACAAACAAGATCAACTTGGATTTCTGATCCAATCTACCTTGAGGATTGAGAAGGGCTTGGCCACCCTGACTCAGAATCAGGAGAGCTTGGAGAGGATCATTGAACAAAAATTCTATGATCTTGATATGAAAGTCACTGAGATACAGATAGTAGTTGAGCAGCTCTAGGAGGAAGCAGAGGAGAAGAAAGGAAAGGCAACTACAGAAGCTTTTCAGCGAGTGCCAAGAGGCATGAGGTCAGCTACAATGCTAGTACCTGATACTGGAGCTACTACATCTGCACCAGTAGCTACAGCTTCAGTGCCACCTCCAGCAACCACTTCACTAGCTCCAGCTACATTGACTGAAGCCTTAGTCCTTTGAGTCATCTCTACACCACCTCACGGAGACCAAGCCTGAGAGATGCATAGCACTATGCATATTTGAACTTTTTGGTAACTTGTTGCCAAAGGGGGAGAAATATGTATAGATCATAGGCTTCGAGAGAGTGTTGCTTTTTGTCTCTCGTGCTACTTTATTTGGTTGAACTTTATTGTGTGCTTGTTTGAACCTTATGTCCTTGTGTGAGATACTTGAATGATCATGTGTTTGATCATATGCTACTTTAATGTGTGTTTGGATGATATTATTTCTTATATACCTATATGATCATTCACTTTGCTTGGTGATGAGTGCATGCTTTTAATTGCTATCATTTTGAGCGCTCCACCAAGATGTATGTGACATGGAAGAGTAACCCATGATACTAATCGATTGTGCATTTGCATTCAAAAGCAAATCTTAAATAATGCACAAATTTAGGGGGAGCTCTTGCTTATCACATACTTCTCAAAGAGACGATGTATTTAAATCTTATTATCATTTGTCGAAGCTTTGATCTATATGTTGTCATCAATTACCAAAAAGGGGGAGATTGAAAGTGCAACTATCCCTGGGTGGTTTTGGTAATGATTAACAACATATAGCTCATTGAACTAATGCCATTTCAAGATGAATATTTCAGGAAAGTTCAATGTTTGGCATGGCATGGATTAGGAATGTGGACCACTCAAAATGCTAAGGACAAAGGATTGGCTCAAGCTCTAAAAGCTCAAGACTCTACATTTTACTTTTAGTGATCCAAGATCACATTGAGTCTATAGGAAAAGCCAATACTATTAAAAGGAGATGAGGTGTTGCTTAATGGATTGCTTGCTCAAAATGCTTAGTGATATGCTCCAAAGCCCTCAACCATTTTCTCATATCCACATACGTCCCAAACCAAAAGTCAAACTCGGCCCCACCGATTTGATCCATCCGGCGCCACCGAGTTCATTTGACATAGCCACTGCCAGAAACCCTAGTCACTTCGGTCTCACCAATAGGGATCTCGGTCTCACCGAGATGGGATTGCAAACTCCTTGTTTCCCTTCGTAATGTTTCGGTCTAACCGAGATGAGCGATCGGTCCCACCGAGTTCGCAGTGCAAACTCCCTATTTCCCTTTCGTAACGTTTCAGTCCCACCGAGATGAGCGAATCGGTCCCATCGAGTTTGCCTGACCAACTCTCCGGTTATCTCATTATCAAAGTCGGTCCCACCGAGTTTGTGTAATCGGTCTCACCGAGATTATGTTATGCCCTAACCCTAATGAAATCGGTCCTACCGAGTTGTCATGTTGGTCCCACCGAAATGCCTAACAGTCACATTATGAACTAAATCGGTCTGACTGAGTTTCACGATTCGGTCCCACCGAGTTTGGTGAATTGTGTGTAACGGTAAGATTTTGTGTGGAGGCTATATATACCCCTCCACCCTCTCTTCATTCATGGAGAAAGCCATCAGAACATGCCTTCACTTCCATCATTCATTTTCTAAGAGAGAACCACCTACTCATGTGTTGAGGCCAAGATATTCCAATCCTACCATATGAATCTTGATCTCTAGCCTTCCCCAAGTTGCTTTCCACACAAATCATCTTTCCACCAAATCCAATCCTATGAGAGAGAGTTGAGTGTTGGGGAGACTATCATTTGAAGCACAAGGGCAAGGAGTTCATCATCATCACACCATCTATTACCTTTTGGAGAGTGGTGTCTCCTAGATTGGTTAGGTGTCACTTGGGAGCCTCCGTCAAGATTGTGGAGTTGAACCAAGGAGTTTGTATGGGCAAGGAGATCACCTACTTCGTGAAGATCTACCCTAGTAAGGCAAGTCCTTCGTGGGCGATGGCCATGGTGGGATAGACAAGGTTGCTTCTTCGTGGACCCTTCGTGGGTGGAGCCCTCCGTGGATTCGTGCAGCCGTTACCCTTCGTGGGTTGAAGTCTCCATCAACGTGGATGTATGATAGCACCGCCTATCAGAACCACGCCAAAAATCTTCGTGTCAACATTGCGTTTTCTCCCTCCAACCTCCTCCCCTTTACCTTCATATGCAATAATTTACATTCCGCTGCTATACTCTTAGAATGGCATGTGTAGGTTGATTGCTTGACTTGTGCTAAGTTGCTAAAATATGCCAAGACTTAAAATTGGGAAAAGGCCAGATTTTTATTTCGTAAAGTAGTCTAATCACCCCCCTAGACATACTTTGGATCCTACATATACGGCGTCAACGGCCGCAACCATTGTCGGCCGGTCAAAGGACTGGAAAAGTGGTGTACCCCAAACGCTAACCCCCTCTGACGGTGTCCTAGACTAGGGGGGTGCTAACCTAGTCGGCCCATGCTCCTCGGGTTGGGCCGATGGTCCCTCATTCGTGATCAAGGTGGACTCCGGAGGCCGTGTGTAGGAGGCGTGATCGAGACTACCTCCACCGAAGACTTGACGTATACTCCAAGATCTCTCCTGCCACGTTGCTCCTAGATACCGACCTTGTAACCCTAGATACCCTACATGGCATGTATATAAGTCATAGGGTTTGGCCCGTAGAGGGGACATCAATGCAGTATCATTCACCTAGCCCTAGAGTTAGACCATATATTATGATCTCGAGGTAGATCAACTTTGCACTTGATACATCTCCATTAATATAAACAAGAGCAGGACGTAGGGTTTTACCTCCATTAAGAGGGCCTGAACTTGGGTAAAACATTCTCTCTCTGTTCTTCTTACCATCTATCCGAGATCCACAGCTCAGGACCCCCTACCCAGAGGTCTGCCGGTTTTGACACCGACACTGGTGCTTCCATTGAGAGTTTTGCTTTGTGATCAACAGAAGGATCGATGGCTCATCTGCAGATCAACTGCGCCAAGGGCCATGGGAGTGTCTATGCCCCCATTTAGCCTTTTGTGTTCGGCAACATGGTCTTTTGCGTCGACTCGACGGGCCATCTGGCTGTTGACACCAGATTTTGGCACAGTCAAGAACTTGATTAAGATGTCCTCTAATGGAGAAGTGATCTACATTAAAAAGTTCCATATTGTCGAAATGAACATCTTTGAAGTTTGGGCCATCTCCATCTGATCTCATCTCAAGGGCCGAAACTATGCTCAAAGTACTACGATTTTGTATTCAGATTATTGCTCGGCCAATTAACCCACCAAGACGACCTCATATGAGAAAAGTTTCTATACGGATTGTCTTTGCCTCGTCGAAATTGTCGATTTTGATATAAAAATGGTCTTGTCATATGCAAAAGTTAGAGCTGAAAATGCGCCGCTGCATCAGGATGGCCGGACACTCAGGGGATAATCATCCTATTTTTGGATTTCTCTGAGGATGGCCAGACACTCCCGGGATAATCATCCGGATTTTGGATTTTTCTGCTGCAGACTTCGGAAAACCAAAAAAACCCTCAAGATTGCCTTTGATAAAAAAATGTTCAACATGAAAATTGTTCGTCTCGTCGAGGCGGTCAAGATTGATTTTGGGATCATTTCAATCCGAGATTGTTTACCACCTCAAAAAATATCCGCAAGGTGCAGCCAGTTTGTGACGCCCTAATTCAATCAGACACGCAAATGTGTATGATCAAGATTAGGGACTCATGAAAAGATATCACAACAAAACTCTAGACACAAATTAAAATAATACAAGCTTTATATTACAATCCAGGGGCCTCAAGGACTCGAACACATAGCTCGATACACAAGAGTCAGCGGAAGCAACAATATCTGAGTACAAACATAAGTTAAGCAAGGCTTCCTTAAGAAGCCAAACACAAAAGCAACAATGATCGAAGAGGCAAGGCCTCCTGCCTGGGACCTCCTAACTACTCCTGGTTGTCGGTGGTCTCCACGTAGTAGGCATCCTCGGGGTTGTCGCAGTAGTTAGCGTTGGCAGCATCTAGCTCCTGGGATCCACCATCTGATCGCAACAACCAGGTATATGGGGAAAAGAAGTAGCAAAGCAACCGTGAGTACTCATCCATATTACTCACAAGACTTACATCAGATCTATATTAAATATGCATCGGTATCAAATGGAAGGGTTCAGTGGATTGAACTGCAGAATGCCAGCAGAGATAAGAAATCTTAGCCTATCAAAGACTGGCATCTTCAAGCATCTTCAAGCACCTTGCAGCATTCAGAAGAGTACAGAATAGCATTTTATAATTATCAAACATGTTGTAGCATTAATGCCCAGAGATCCTTCCTCGACTCCCTACGAGAAAGCAATCCCGGAACCAACATAACCATCTCATGTATCAGATATCCATTTCTAGTTGTAATAGATCAGAATACAACTCCGAGCATCCATTACCGTGGACACGGCTATTCGAATAGATAAACCTCCCTACAGGGGTGCACCACATTACCCAACACGCTTGATTACTCTGGCCGGACACACTTTCTTGGGTCAATGCCCGGCCTCGGAAGATCAACATGCCACATCCCTACCTAGGATTAGTAGAGAGGTCCCCGCCGGTCTACATCCTAAGCGCTCCAGGGTCTTGGGCCCATCGCCCATTGCACTCCAGTTCGTTATGTGCAGGGTGAATACTAGCACCACCCGTGTAGTGGATGGCATCATCCGGCCGTGCCGCAATGCTGAACTGGACGCCTGACAAAGCTTCGGCTGATACTGAGATGTCGAGTGCCCATAAATGTTCCCGCGTGGTGGTTAGTCTGTAAAGGCCAGTGGACAACTCAGATCAAATACCCCAACCCTTAGTGTATTAGGAGCTCGCGGAGACGAGGAGAGACTCATGATCATGTGACCCCGTCGCCCTGTCTCGAGGAAATACGGCAAGGGCCAGGCCCAACCCTCTCTATCTAGGGAAGTCTACCTGCCCGGCCGTGCCTCGTAATTATCTCACGGGTGCTCTCCGGGCCTACCTGACTTTCACATCAACTAGAGGGTACCCCTCAGGGTCGACCCGACTTCAACAATGGTCTCAAGTAAAGTCCAGGTAACCGTGTGTCCATAACATCAAGGGAGAATCCGAGGAATCACCCTCGATGAAATCCACTTGATGTAATCGTCAAGGCAAACTTAAGAGGAATCATCCTCAAGGTTTACACTTGAGGAGTTACACGACAGAGTCATATCAGGAGTGGTGAAGGAGGAATCACCCTCGATGACCGTGACCGAAATAGCTACACTACAGAGTTATCATCAGGAGTGTGTTACAAGGTATCACCCTCGGCACTCGATAGTAGCTCTGAAGAGTCGAGCAACAAAGGGGATGTGATGTGATGTGTCAGGCTCTGGACATCGATCTCATTGATCGAGTCATCGGTCATCAAGCCGAGGCAACTAGGACAAGGTGAGGGGTCACTGGTGGATCATTAACCAACCTATAATACGCAATTTAGGATAAGCAAGTAAGGTACAATGAGCAGGTTACAAAAGCAGCCTATGCATCAGAATTGGAGCAATCACTTACATTAGCAAAATCTAATGCAAGCATTAGAGAGAATAGAATGGGCGATATCAGAATGATCAAGGGGGGTTTGCTTGCCTGGAAGCTCTACTAAAAAGGAAGAAGGGCCGTCGGTGACGTAGTCGATCACAGTGGCATCAACAGCGGTCTCGGGGTCTACCGGAGAGAAGAGGGGGAAGAAACAGTAAATATAGAGCAAACAGATGCATGACAGGACAACATGCAGAGCTAGGGGTGTTCTAACATAGTGCTAGGTAATACCGATGAAGGGGGGAACATCCGGGAATGTTTTCCCAAAGTTTACATTTTTTGGATAGGAGAAATAGAGGGGGACGGTTGCATGATCTCTATGCTAGGGACGTGTGACAGATGAGCAGACTGCGTATTCGGATTCGTCTCGTCTTTCTCAGCAACTTTCATGTATAAAACTTTTTCATCCGAGCTACGGTTTAATTTATATGATTTTTCAAAGTTTTAATAATATCATGAAATTATTATTATTTTAATTCAGAAGAGATTTACTGCATCAACATGACAGCACACTGATGTCGGCAGTCAACCAGCCAATTGACTGGTTAAACTGACACCCGAGACCCACCTGTCATTGAGAGTGGGGATTAACAATGGTTAATACTAATCTAATTTGGCTAATTAATCTATCGGGCCCCACACGTCAGTGTGTAATTAGGTTAAACTAATTAACCTAGTTAGATTAATTAATTATAGAGGGTATGTGCCCCATATGTCAGCGACTAGGCCCTAGCCAGTCGGCGTTGACTGCGGTCAAAGGGACCAGCCGGGCCCTAGGGTCCCACCTGGTAGTGACCCTGGGGATGGGGCAGGCCGGCCACGTTGGCAGGGCACCACCGGAGAGGCTGTGGCGACCTAAATCACGGTGGAAGGGGTGCGTGGCTCGCTGGAAAACGGGCTATAGGTCCCCATTTGGGGCGCGGTCGGTGGCTTTCGAGTGCGGGCGACGGGTCGTGGCCATTGGGGGCGGTGGGAGCATGCGAGGTGGCCAGAGTCGGCAGCTACAGCGAGGGCAGGCGGCAGCGGCGATCGGGCTTCGAGTGGGATGGTGCTGTGGCGCACAAACATGCATACGAGAGGGCTAGGGCGGGTCTACGTGACATGGTGATCACGACGGTGGCAGGCACAGGACCAAAAGGTCACTGTGGCCAGGCCGAAGACGAGAGTGGGTGGCGGCGAGCTTGGCTGCAAAGGGGGTGAGCTACGGCCTAGGTAAGAAGCAAGGGAGAGATAGAGGGGGGAAGCGCTGCTCACAGTGGCCCTGCAGAGGTGCTAGAGTAGGCTCGGGGGAGAGCTCGCCGGAGTGAATCATCGACGGAGTCCGCTGGGGCCGAGGAGGAAGCCGGTGGCGGTCAAGGCATCACGGGGGCGTCCAGCATCCTGCGGCTTGTCGAGGGGACGTAGTCGAGGGTGGTCGAGTGCTTGGACACATCGGTGAGGCACGAGGTCGACGGTTGCCACGACGATGCGAGGTGCCCGGCTACAGGCGTGTCGCGCGCGGGTGGCTGACGTGGATCTAGGGGAGAGGAGAAGACGGAGAGGGCGAGAGGAAGTGTGAGGGGGCAACTAGGGAGGGGGCCCGAGGAGGCGGGGCGCTGGAGGCCTTATCCTCACCGGGGCATTGCCGGTGAGGTGGTCGGGGATGACCACGTCCTGTAGCAGTGCGGTCGGGGGCACAGGGGTGAGGAGCGACCGGTGGGGAAGCTGGGCCGGCCCAGGTGGGCGGCCGGCTGGGCTGAGGCCTAGTTGGGCCACGGCCCCGGGGGTTGCCCCTTTTATATTTTTTGTTTCCTTTTTGTTTTCTCCAAGTTTTAGTTTATTTTTTGTTTTATTAAATGTAAAACTAGATCCAGAATTAGTGTTACCAATTAACCCACTACCACAAATTTTTTTGCACAATAATAAATAGTTTACATTTGTTTATTAATTAAAAAGCATTAAAACAATTGTTTTAGCCACTATTTTATTCATTCAAAGCAATTAAACATTTTATAAAAAGATGATTTCTCCACCAATATTACCAAATGATTATTTGAAACAACTTGAACATTTTAGTTTGCATGTTTGACAAAATTTGAATTTTGACTTTAAACTCGGTTTTGAATTTGAATTGCAATTTGGATCAAGCGAAGATTAGCAACAATAATATGATGACATGGCACCGTTAGCAGGGGATTACTATAGCATAATTATATGAGCGTTACAATTCTCCTCCACTACAAGAAATCTCGTCCCGAGATTTAGGAGGTAGAAGGAAACAATCTGGGGTATTCATCACGTAGGCGATCCTCTCATTCCCAAGTGGCTTCATCTTCAGAGTGATGCGACCACTGGACGTTGAGGAACCTTATTGCCTTCTGACATGTGCGGTGTTGAGCTTGGTCGAGAATGCGGACCGGATGCTCTTTATAGGATAGGTCTTGTTGCAATTCAAGCACTTCATGATCCACTGCTCGGATTGGTTCCTTGAAGCAGCGGCGGAGTTGTGACACGTGTAACACATCGTGAACCTAAGAAAGGTTCAACAGAAGCTCCAACTGGTATGCCACTTTTCCACGCCTTTCGAGAATAGTGAATGGACCAATATAGCAAGGAGCTAGCTTGCCCTTGATCCTGAAGCGGTGTGCACCCTTCATTGGTGTAACTCGAAGATAAGCCTTTTCGCCAGGTTGATAGACCATGTCTTTATGATGACGGTCATACTGACTTTTCTAACATGACTGAGCAGTCTTGAGATTCTCGCGAGTGACACAGATTTGTTCTTCAGCGTGTTGGATAATATCCGGACCGAAGAGTGGCCGTTTCCCAGTTTCTGACCAGTGCAGAGGGGTTCGACACTTTCGTCCATATAACACTTTGAAGGGGGCCATCTTCAGACTAGCCTGATAGTTATTGTTGTAAGAGAACTCAGCATACCGGAGAGATTCCTCCCATTTATTGTCGAAGGAAATTACACAAGATCGAAGCATGTCTTTGAGTACTTGATTGACGCATTCACCTTACCCTTGCGACTGAGGATGAAATGCAATACTGAATGACAAATGAGTTCCCATAGATTCTTGGAAACTTGCCCAGAATGTTGAAATGAATAAGCTGCCACGGTCTGAGCTGATAACCAGTGGAATAGCGTGAAGTGAAACAATTCTATACATATAGAGGGTTGCCAGCTGACTAGCAGTGATCGTTTCTTTGACGGCCAAAAAATGCGCAACTTTAGAAAGCCGGTCAATGACGACAAGAATAGCATCATTACCTTTTTGTGATTTGGGAAATCCACTGACGAAGTCCATTTCAACATGGTCCCATTTCCATTCAGGTATAGAGATAGGTTGTGGAGTTTCGTCAGGCCTTTGATGTTCTGCTTTGATACGACGGCAAACGTCACATTCAACAACATAGCAAGCAATGTCTTGCTTCATATTTGACCACCAGAATCTCCGACGAATGTCTTGGTACATTTGGTACTACCGGGATGAATAGACAAAGGCGTATCATGAGCTTCTTCAATAACCTTCTGAGTCCTATCTAGGTTGTCTTCCGTGGGTACCACTAGGCGACCTTTAAAGAACAAGGTGACATCATCTTCAAGAGTGAAGAATGAGGGTCTTCCTTCTTCAAGGCAGCGCCTAATATTGTGGGCTTGAGAGTCATACTTTTGCAGCCTCTTGATGCTCTCCACGAGATCTGGTTCGACAACTAGGGTATTGAGGGAACCCTGGGGAACAACACGGAGGTCCATCTTGCAGATCTCTAGAGGAGGGGGAGCGAGTGCACCAGGAGGAACAATATGGAGGTTCAGCTTTCTGAATTCTTCAACAAGCGAGGGCTGAACTTTGCGAACTTCAAGATGGTTGCAATATGACTTGCAGCTCAAAGCATCAGCAATTACATTAGCCTTGCCTGGGGTATAAGAAATACCCAAGTCAAAATCTGCTACAATCTCCATCCATCTATGCTGATGAAGGTTCAGATATGGCTGAGTAAACAGATACTTCAGACGTTGGTGGTCGGTGAAGATCTCACAATGATTACTGAGAAGGTAATGTCGCCACTATTTCAGTACATATATGACATCAGCAAGCTCGAGGTCATGAACTAGATAGTTCTCTTCGTGAGGGTGCAGTTGACGAGAGGCATAAGCAATTACTCTGCGCTCTTCCATTAGGACACAACCTAATCCTTGTCATGAAGTGTCGCAGTAAATGATAAAATCCTTCTTAGTATCGGGAGGAGCAAACACTGGGGCAGAGGTGAGCTTGTCTTTGAGCGCTTGGAAACTTTCCTGACACTTTTCTGTCCAATCGAACTTGACGCCCTTGTGAAGCAGACCAGTCAGAGGCTTGGCGATTTTGGAGAAGTTCTCGATGAATCAACGACAGTAGTCAGCGAGTCCGAGAAAACTTCTGACTTGTTTGACATTCTTTGGAGGAGTCCAATCGAGAATAGCCTAAACTCGCTTGGGGTTGATGGCAATACCATCCTTGGAGATAACATGCCCAAGGTAGGTTACTTCGGGTAACCAGAATTCATACTTAGAGTACTTAGTATATAGCTGATGCTCTCAAAGTTTTTCTAGAACAAGTCAAAGATGTTCAGCATGGTCTTCTTTATTCTTGGAGTATACAAGGATATCATCCAGATAAACCATGGCGAACTTGTTGAGGTATTCCATGAATATATAGTTCATTAGACGAGAGAATGTCACTGGAGCATTGGTCAAGCCGAAGGACATGATGATGTACTCGTATGAACCATAGCGAGTAATGAAGGCGATCTTGGGAATATCCTCTTCACGAACTCGGATCTGGTGGTAACCCAACCTCAAATCCAGTTTAGATGATACTGAGGAACCAGCAAGTTGATCATACAGATTATTGATTCTGGAAAGTCGATACTTGTTCTGGATTGTTGCCTGGTTGATTGGTCGGTAATCCTAGACCAAACGATTAGTTCCATCCTTCTTCTTGACAAAGAGAGAAGGTGCTCCCCGAGCAGAGGAACTAGGATGAATGAATCCCTTGCAAAGAGATTTGTTGATTTCCTCCTTAATCTCAAGGAGTTCATGTGGCGGCATCTTGTAGGGTCGTTTGGCTATAGGAATAGTGCCCGGCTCCAAGTCTATGATGAATTCAACAGATCTAGCAGGGGGTATTCCTGGAAGTTCTTCTGGAAATACATCTTTGGAATCATGAACGACTGGAATGTTCTCTATTCCCTCAAGAGGTGAAGCATGTAATGCATTCAGAACATATATCTGATTCTCGGCATCCTGAGCTGCTCGGGCTGAGTATTGGACAGTCTGGCCAGAAGGGTGAATGAGCTAGACTGTCTTGGTAGCACAGTCAATTAAAGCATTATGGGTTGTCAACCAATCCATACCAAGAATGATGTCTATGTTGGAAGGTCCGAGTACAATGAGAGAAGCCGGAAAAAGTAGACCTCCAATCTCGATTTGGTTGAGAGGGCTTACTATTGAGGTTTGCCACTTGGACCTCGGGGATTCAACCGCTAAAGGAGCGGGTAATTTTTCCATGTATAACTCATGTGACTGAGCAAATTGTTGGGACACAAAAGCATGTGATGCTCCTGAATCAAAGAGGACAGAGGCTGTCACTGAATTAACGTGAAGGGTACCCATCACAATTTTGGGGGACTCACGAGCTTATTCAACCTTGACATGGGTGACTTGACCACAACTCATTACAGGCGTCTTGGCACTACAACTTCTGGGATGACTATTTTGGCTGCTCTTCTTACGACCAATAGAAGGACATGATGCATTTTGTGGCTCACCCTGGCGACTATCAAGGGTAAGGTGTATTGACTGTTCACACTTGCGGCACAAACCATCATTATGGGGTGGAGCTATAGCATTGGACTGTCCACCCTGAGTCGTTAGCTGTCTCGGGGGCGGAGGTAGGCGTGGTGCAACATAAGACGGCCTTGGTGTTGGAGCAGGCCGGTGATGAACATTGTGTGGGATCCAGACTTGACGTTTCTGAGCAGGATGACCCGAGGATGGGCCAACATCTCTAGTACACTTGAGCGATTCCTGGTACTCAGTCAGACTAGTTTCAGTTCGGAAAGCTTGGTGACAAGCGTCGCAAAGTCTTCGCAATGATGATCAACAAGTGCGAGCTTTATATTGGGACGCAGTCCGTCACAGAATTTCTCCTACTTACGAGTGTCAATGCAAATGTCATCCGCATCATAGTAGGATAATTCAAGGAATTTCCTCTGATATTCATCCACAATCATGGTGCCATGTGAGAGTTTGCAGAACTCCTTCTTCTTTTAGTCCATCAGACCTTGAGGAATGTGCCATGCACGGAAGGCTAACTGAAATTCCTGCCATGTGGTTACAGTTTCTGCACGCAACATACCCCTGTGGCTTTCCCACCATTGAGCAGTTGGACCCTTTAAGTGATATGTCACAAAGGTGACGTAACTGGCAGGGGCAACATTAGCTGACTCCATCACAAACAGGATGTCACGAAGCCAATCATCAGCATCCATAGGATTGGTGGAGTTGCGGAAAATGGACGGGTTGAGGCACACAAATTCTTGCAATGTTATTGGGGCAGGCTATTGATGAGCATTCGGGTTTGGAAATTGTGCCATTACTCCAGCCATAAACTAATGATTCAACTCAAACTATTGCATCATTGTGGAAATATAAGGTGAAGGTGGAGGATCGTCAGCCATCCTGCTAAAAACATCAGGGAGCAGTTTAACAAGGGATGGAGCAGGTGTATGGAGTCATTCATGATGCAACTTGAATAATGAGCAAAGGCGCAGTATGTACAAAGCAGTAGTCATTAAAGACATACAGATACATATACAGAGCCAATTACATGTTGTTAGTATGAGTTCGGACAAGAGAATCATCCTAGACATACTAGGCGGCACGCATGCACGCGATGGAGGGATACAAAAATGGGACATAGCAAAGGCTATATCAACATCGGAGAAAGCCACTAGAGCGAGGAATCCGCAGGGGACGACACAGGGTGCCCTTGATAAGAGGATCCTGCGGCCCATGAACAATGTGAAGCACATCCTGACCCTCAATTCAAGAAAGGCATAATACAAATCTCCGAGTGGATGTGATCACGAGAACCTACGATAGAGTTAGCAAAATCGTTTAACCTGAATAGAAAAGAGATCATAGTCCCAGAGTATAGATGAGGAGTAAAAGATCCTAATACCACCCATTTGGCAACATGGGCCTGTAAGCCACACAACCATGTTAGTAAAACATTTTTTCAAAGACAGACTCAACTTTGGCCAAGGAGTTGGAAAGGGGGTTCCTACATGCAGTCGTCTCTAATACCAACTTGTGACACCCCCGATTCAATCATACACACAAATGTGTACGATCAAGATCAGGGACTGATATGTCTCCAATGTATCTATAATTTTCGATTGTTTCATGCTGTTATATTATCATTCTTGGATGTTTTATAATAATTTTATATCATTTTTTGGGACTAACCTATTGACATAGTGCCAAGTGTTAGTTGTTGTTTTCTGCTAGTTTTTACATCGCAGGAAATCAATATCAAATGGAGTCCAAATGCAGCGAAACTTTTTGTGGATTTGTTTGGACCAGAAGACACCATATGGGCCAAAGAAGCACCTAGGGGTGCCCCGAGGGGGGCAACCCACCAGGGCGGGCCTGGGCCCCCAGGCACTCCCAGGTGGGTTGTGCCCACCTTGGTGACCTCCGCACCGCCTCTTTCGCTCTATAAATACCTCCTTGCCCCCAAAACCCTAGGGGAGTCGACAAAATTTTATTCCACATGCCGCAAGTTCCAGAACCACGAGATCCAATCTAGAGCCCTATTCCGGCACTCCACCGGAGGGGAACACGATCACGGAGGGGTTCATCATCCTCGTTGGTGCCTCTCCGATGATGTGCGAGTAGTTCAACTCAGACCTACGGGTCCGTAGGTAGTAGCTAAATGGCATTTTCTCTCTTTGTATCTCAATACGACGGTCTCTTGGAGATCTATTTGATGTAATGACTCTTTGCGGTGTGTTTGTTGGGATCCGATCACTTGTGAGTTTATGATCAGATTTGCCTTGATTTAATATCCAATCTTGATTGTTATAGCCTCGTATTTCTTCTCTGATATTTGGGTTTTGTTTGGCCAACTTGATGTATCTATGTTGCAATGTGAAGAGGTGCTTTGTAATGGGTTCGATCTTGCGGCGTCCTTTCCCAGTGACAGAAGGGGCAGCAAGGCACACATGTATCTTTGCTATTAAGGATAAAAAGATGGGGTCTATTCCTACATGAATAGATCTTGTCTACATCATGTCATCGTTATTATTGCATTACTCCGTTTTTCCATGAACTTAATACACTAGATGCATCCTGGATAGCAGTTGATGTGTGGAGTAATAGTAATAGATGCACGCAGGAGTCGGTCTACTAATCTTGGACGTGATGCCTATATACATGATCATTGTCTTGGATATCATCATAATTATTTGCTTTTCTATCAATTGCCCAACAGTAATTTGTCTACCCACCGTTGCTATTTTCTCAAGAAAAGCCACTAGTGAAATCTACGCCCCCGGGTCTATTTTCCATCATATACTTTAAGATCCATATTCCCATTTTCCTTTTATTTTATTTTCAGATCTATATCATAAAAAACCCAAAAATACCTTGCTGCGTTTTATTTACTTTTATTTGCATCTATCAATCTACTACAATTTTATGCTATCCTTACGTCACTTTTTGGCACTACCCGAAAGGGATTGACAACCCCTTTAATGCGTCAGGTTGCAAGTATTTGTTATTTGTGTGCAGGTACTGTTTACGTAGTGTTGCGTGGTTCTCCTACTAAGGGAAATACCTTACTGTTGATATGCTGCATCCTCCCTTATTCCTTGGGGAAACACCGACGCATCTCAAGCGACATCAAAGGAACTTTCTAGCGCCGTTGCTGGGGAGACATCACCAACATCTATCAGGTTCCTAATCACAAATCTGATCTCCTTGCAATTTATATTATTTGCCATTTGCCTCTATTTTCCTCTCCCCCACTTCACAAAAAAATGCCTTTTTCGCCCTCTTTTTCGTTCACCATTTTCTCATCACATCTGTTTCTGTGTGCAACTGTGTTTGCCACTTTTTGTAGTTATGGATAGTTCTTCCTCTATTTCATGCACTTCCGAGAACGAGGTTCTTAACTTTAAACAAAGGGGAGGGGAGAGTTTGAAAGATGCTTGGTATATGATTTGCAATGCTCATGATAGATCTATTCGTAAGCAATCTACCGTTGTTCTTCTTCGTTGTTTCTACGCACCACTTGGTATAGATTCGTCCTTGATACGATTACTAGTGGAAATTTCTTGATGTGTCCCTCTCTTGATGCTTTTAATGTGAGAAAGCAATCCTGGAGCCAACATAACCATCTCATGTATCAGATATCCATTTCTAGTTGTGATAGATCAGGATACAACTCCGAGCGTCCATTACCGTGGATACGGCTATTCGAATAGATAAACTTTCCTATAGGGGTGCACCACATTACCCAACATGATTGATTACTCTGGCCCAACACACTTTCTTGGGTCAACACCCGGTCTCGGAAGATCAACACGTCGCAGCTCCACCTAGGCTCAACAGAGAGGTCCCCGTCGGTCTACATCCTAAGTGCTCCAGGGTCTTGGGCCCATTGCCCATTGCACACCGGGTCATTGTGTGCAGGGTGACTACCAACACCACCCGTGTAGTGGATGGCACGATCCAACCATGCCACAATGCTGAACTAGATGTCTAACAAAGCTTTGGCTGATACCGCGATGCTGAGTGCCCATAACAGTTCTAGCATATTGGTTAGTGCGTAAAGGCTAGTGGCCAACTCAGATCAAATACCCAAACCCTTAGTGTATTAGGAGCTCGCGGAGACGAGCAGAGACTCACGATCATGTGACCCCGTCACGAGGAAATACGGCAAGGGCCAGGCCCAACCCTCTCTCTCTCTAGGGCGGTCTAGCTGCCCCGGTCGTGCCTCGTAATTATCTCGCAGGTGCTCTCTAGGCCCACCCGACTTTCACATCAACTCGCAGGTACCCCTCAGGGCCGACCCGACTTCAACAATGGTCTCAAGTAAAGTCCAAGTGACCATGTGTCCATGACATCAAGGGGGAATCCGAGGAATCACCCTCGATGGAATCCACCTGATGTAACCGTCAAGTCGAACTTAAGAGGAATCACCCTCAAGGTTCACACTTGAGGAGTTGCACGACAGAGTCATATCAATAGTGGTGAAGGAGGAATCACCCTCGACGACCGCGACCGAAATAGCTACACTACAGAGTTATCATCAGGAGTGTGTTACGAGGTATCACCCTCGCCACTCGATAGTAGCTCTGAAGAGTCGAACAACAAAGGGGATGTGATGTGATGTGTCGGGCTCTGGACGTCGATCTCGTTGATCGAGTCATCGATCATCAAGCCGAGGCAACTAGGACAAGGTGAGGGGTCACTAGTGGATCACTAACCAACCTATAGTAAGCAGTTTAGGATAAGCAAGTAAGGTACAATGAGCAGGCTACAAAAGCAGCCTATGCATCAGAATTGGAGCAATCACTTACATTAGCAAAATCTAATGCAAGCATTAGAGAGAATAGAATGGGCGATATCAGAATGATCAAGGGGGGTTTGCTTGCCTGGAAGCTCTGCTAAAAAGGAAGAAGGGCCGTCGATGACATAGTCGATCACAGTGGCATCAACAGCGGTCTCGGGGTCTACCGGAGAGAAGAGGGGGAATAAACAGTAAATATAGAGCAAACAGATGCATGACAGGACAACATGCAGAGCTAGGGGTGTTCTAACACAGTGCTAGGTAATACCGATGAAGGGGGGAACATCCGAGAATGTTTTCCCAAAGTTTGCATTTTTTGGACAGGAGAAATGGAGGGGGACGGTTGCATGATCTCTATGCTAGGGACATGTGACAGATGAACAGACTGCGTATTCGGATTCGTCTCGTCTTTCTCAGCAACTTTCATGTATAAAACTTTTTCATCCAAGCTACGGTTTAATTTATATGATTTTTCAAAGTTTTAATAATATTATGAAATTATTATTATTTTAAATAGATTCAAAAGAGAATTACTGCATCAGCATGATGGCACACTGATGTCGGCAGTCAACCAGCCAGTTGACTGGTTAAACTAACACCCGAGGCCCACCTGTCATTGAGAGTGGGGATTAACAATGGTTAATACTAATCTAATTTGGCTAATTAATCTATTGGGCCCCACACATCAGTGTGTATTTAGGTTAAACTAATTAACCTAATTAGATTAATTAATTAAAGAGGGTGTGGGCCCCATATGTCAGCGACTGGGCCCTGGCAAGTCGGTGTTGACTGTGGTCAAAGGGACCAGCCAAGCCCTAGGGTTCCACCTGGTAGTGACCATGGGGATGGGGCAGGCCGACCACGTCGGCATGGCGCCGCTGGAAAGGCTCCGGCGACCTAAATAATGGCGGAAGGGGCGCGGGGCTCACCAGAAAATGGGCTATAGGCCCCCATTTGGGGCGCTGTCGATGGCTTTTGAGTGCGGGTTACGGGCCGCGGCCATTGGTGGCGGTGGGAGCGTCCGAGGTGGCTGGAGCCGGCCGCTGCAGCGACAGTAGGTGGCGCGGCAATCGGGGTTCGACAGGGATGGTGCTGCGGCACGTAAACATGCATACGAGAGGGCTAGGGCGGGTCTACGCGATGCGATGATCACGTCAGTGGCATGCACAGGACAAAAAGGTCACCGTGGCCACGCCGAAGACGAGCGCGGGCAGCGGTTGATATGTCTCCAACGTATCTACTTTTCTAAACACTTTTGCCCTTGTTTTGGACTCTAATTTGCATGATTTGAATGGAACTAATTCGGACAGACGCTGTTTTCAGCAGAATTGCCATGGTGTTATTTTTGTGCAGAAATAAAAGTTCTCGGAATGACCTGAAACTTCACGGAGGCACATTTTAGAATTAATAAAAAATATTGGCGAAAGAATCAACAGAAGGGGGCCCACACCCTGACCATGAGGGTGGGGGGCGCGCCTCCCCTAGGGCGCGCCCCCTGCCTCGTGGGCCCCGTGGAGCTCCACCGACCTCAACTCCAACTCCATATATTCACGTTTGGGGAGAACAAAATCGGAGAGAAGGATTCATCGCGTTTTACGATACAAAGCCGCTGCCAAGCCCCATTCTTCCTCGGGAGGGCTGATCTGGAGTCCGTTCGGGGCTCTGGAGAGGGAAATCCGTCACCATCGTCATCATCAACCATCCTCCATCACCAATTTCATGATGCTCATCGCCGTGCGTGAGTAATCCCATCGTAGGCTTGCTGGACGGTGATGGGTTGGATGAGATTGACCATGTAACCGAGTTAGTTTTGATAGGGTTTGATCCCTTGTACCATTATGTTCTAAGATTGATGTTGCTATGACTTTGCCATGCTTAATGCTTGTCACTAGGGCCCAAGTGCCATGATTTTAGATCTGAACCTATTATGTTTTCTTGAATATATGAGTGTTCTTGATCCTATCTTGCAAGTTATAGTCACCTACTACGTGTTATGATCCGGCAAACCCCGGAGTGACAATAGTCGGGACACTTCCCGGTGATGACCGTAGTTTGAGGAGTTCATGTATTCACTAAGTGTTAATGCTTTTGTTCGGTACTCTATTAAAAGGAGGCTTAATATCCCTTAGTTTCCAATAGGACCCCGTTGCCACGGGAGGGTAGGACAAAAGATGTCGTGCAAGTTCTTTTCCATAAGCATGTATGACTATATTCGGAATACATGCCTACATTACATTGATGAATTGGAGCTAGTTCTGTGTCACCCTATGTTATAATTGTTGCATGATGAACTCCACCCGACATAATTATCCATCATTGATCCATTGCCTACGAGCTTTTCGCATATTGATCTTTGTTAAGTTACTTCTCCGTTGCCACTATTACGATTGCTACCAAACTGCTACTGTTACTTTTGCCACCGTTACCGTTACTTCCATACTACTTTGCTACTAAATAATTTTCTGCAGATATTAAGTTTTTAGGTGTGCTTGAATTGACAACTCGGCTGCTAATACTTGAAAATATTCTTTGGCTCCCCTTATGTAGAATCAATAAATTTGGGTTGAATACTCTACCCTCAAAAACTGTTGTGGTCCCCTATACTTGTGGGTTATCAAGACCTTTTTCTGGCACCGTTGCCGGGGGGCATAGCTCTATTCTTTGAGTCACTTCGGATTTATATATGTTGATCACTATGAGGAATTTCAAAGATCAAAGAACCAAGATTTTTCCGTCAACTACGAGGGGAGGTAAGGAACTGCCATCTAGCTCTGCACTTGATTCACCTTCTGTTCTGAGTAAACTTGCGACACCTACACCTGCTATTGATTCTGATATGTCGCGTGTCATTGATGAAGCCACTTATGCTATGTATGATGCTTATGATGATACTACTTCTCTGCTTGATAATAATGTGCCACTAGGTGAATTTCTTGATGAACAACTTGCTAGGGTTAGAGAGAACGAAATTACTGAAACTGATGATATTAATGAAAGTGATGATGAAGATTCTGCCCCTAAATATGAATTGCCTGTTGTGCCTGAGGGTTATCACTACAAAAAAATACACTTCCGTGATGATACGTGTTTGTCACAGTAGGTCGCGTTTTTTGTCATGCATGTACATCCATGACGGTTTTATGACAGAATCAAGATATTCATACATGTGCTGTCATAGAAGTGTTCCATGACATTACCAAAATTATCATCACGGAAGTGTCCACTTCCATGATGATAAATCGCGCGTCACAGAAGTGCTTTCGTCAAGGGTGACCGACATGTGGAATCCACCGTAACGGAACACCGTTAAGCTATCGGGTCGGGTTTTGGATCCGATAACCCGTTAACAGCCCCGACCAATGGGAAATTTCCACGTGTAAAATTCTTATTGGCCGGACGAAACACATGTCAGCTTGTCAGTGGGTCAGATAGGCGCCTATGATATGTCGACACGTGCCACGGCCCACCATTGGCCCATTTAGCTTACAAAGCCGGCCCGTTTGACTTGGTTAAAAGTTAACGGGCTGGCCCATGAAAAGCATGTTAACGGCCTCTTCGCAAATAGCCCATTTTACGGCCCGGTAACTTACGACCCGTTAGGCCCTAAAGGAAATCGGCCCAACAACGTCATGTGGACCGTCGAATATAACACCAACCCATTTCACATTTGGCCCATGTATGGCCCACGATGTCTTTCGGCCCATATGAGGCCTTCGTAGCTTTAGGCCCTTTACAGGCCTACGGTGACTCTAGCCCATAATGAACAGTATTTTTCTTTGTACCCGGTCCGTGATTCACATGGGCCATTTCCAGCCCGTGTTAGCTTTCGGCCTATTGACGGCCCATACATTCTTGGGCTCCTTTCCGGCCCTTGATTACTTCCGGCCCGTTACTGGCCTGTTCCCCCAATGGGCCAAATTAGGCCCATGGCAAGAGTCGGCCCGTTTCTGGCCTGTTAACCCGTTGCGCCATTTCCACCCCGTCCTATATTCTCGCCCATTAACGACCTGTTATGCCTGTGACAGAATTAAGCCTTTGCTATCCTCCGGCCTGTTAACGGCCCATTACCATGTTGGGACGATACCAATTACGCCCGTTTAAGGCCCATGTAGACCCATTTATCCAATGGCCTGAGGCCCACTGATTCTACGGCCCTATTGGAGGCCCATTTATTGACGGCCCATAGGAGACCCATGGATCCTACGGCCCGTATATGGCCCATGGTTGTTGCGGCCACTAGCAAACCAGGGAAAAAGAAGACTAGGAAATAAATAAGGCCGAAACTAACGCTAGGCTATTAAGGCGTTTGCACAGATTACATCCACTCGGCATCAAAGATCGCCACCAGTGCAAATATAGGGAACACCCTACACTATATAAAAATGGCTTGTTGTTTTCTTCAGCCGGTGGATGCACGTTAAGAATAAATTCTGTATCGTACCAACACAAATTACAACTATATAACAAAAGGAAGGTTGGCATAAAACTTAACAGTCTAGCAGATAAATGCACCGCCAGAAGTTCAGAAGCTCAGTTCATTTGACCTGACTGTTACGTTTTCATGTTGTATTATCCAATTGAGCACCATAACCCTCGCCTTCATTTCCCCTAGGCTCCTGAACAACATAGAAAATGTCTGATAGTATGGTTTCAAAACCATGCATATCTTGACGACATCGAACAATGTCTCTCCTTGTTTCGCAAAGGGTCTCTGTTAGGGAATGGACTTGTGTCTGGAGCACAGATACAACATTGCTTTGAGCTTGCATATCTTGATCATGAGGCAGTTTGGACGATATTGCCTTAACAACCAACCCAGTATTACGCAGGAACGTGCTTTTGGCACTGTTAGTGGACAGGTACTGACCCACTACAGCAAGAGCTGACATTGTGGTTATAGTTGCCTCGCCACCTTCAGAAGGTGGCAGTTCCACCATTTTTTCCATAGCTCGCTGAAAAGTTGAGTTTTTACATTAGTAGTACCAGAACAGAAGATATTAAGGAGGCAGCAAAACCAAACAAAATAGCTTTAGTCTATATACAGAACTTATTCTGGTGAACCCATGTAAAATATTAGTTGTATTTTATTGCAAAGTACATAATAAAACCAGGTTCCAAACATATGACCATGTACCATCGCTAATGTATTATCTATTTCTTCACATTGTATTGAGGGCTAAGGATAAAGAGACGAAGTTTATAATACGGTAAGCATAGTATGACATCATTCATATCACAAAACAACTGAGAACAAACAAACATGCAATTGTAACGTTATGTGGGCAAGTCCAGCACAGAACTAGATTATGGGTCAAGATGAAAGGAACATCACTCCTCTCTTTTAAACCTTGTAAGGTGCAATGATACGCTAAGACAATTGTGTATAAAATTGAAAAGAGTAATAGACATTGGCTGCAAACCATGCACTTCAAGGCACAAGTCAGAGTAAGTAGTAATTAAAAGGCATGAGGATTAAGGACTTACAACAGCGGCTTTGATTGGTGTAGTCATGCCCTTCTTCTTGCTGGTGTGACAGTCCTTGAAGATTTCCACATCATTTGGTTCAGGTAATTTTTGGTCCTTGCGGGCTTTCCTCTGCATTTCGAACAAGTCAATATAGATCTGATAATATGGTACAACAAAAAGAGTGAAACAGCAGCTAATTACAAGAGCCTCGCAGTGTGCAATATAGCTACGAGATCCTGTCGTCTGTTGGAATTTCACTTTCGTCTGGTTGGCCTTGTTCTTTGAACAGTTCACCTACAAGAAGATAGATTTGTGTGGCACATGCGTAAATAGGACTTCAACATGTGATCTGATCACATATATATAATGTACCTGATACTTTGGATCAGACCAGTGTTCAACAAGGCCCCTCCAGTCTTGATCTGATATATTTTCCACTTGAGATGTTTGGGAAAGTTCACTGTTAGCCTTGCCTTCAAAGTGAGTTTTCCTCAAGTTATACCGATACTGTCGCAGAGCAGACTTGAAAACATGGGTGCAAGCTTGTCTGGTTGCATCATCTTGTCTATCCAACTTGAACCTCATCTGTTGAAAATTATGGGAGTCTCATTATCAGCAACCTAGAAAGTATGTGACAGAGCAAGACGATATTACTAGTTTCCATACATAACCATACTTACAGATAAATGGTCGAGGAAGGTGTTGAACTGGGTTTCGTCTTTGTTATTCCTGTACTGAATCCATGTTGGGAGGATACGTACATGACACCTAACGGCAACCGCTGCCTCTGATACTAACTTGGCTGACTCTGTAGCATCATGTGGCCTTTTTAAACCTGCCTCAAAACAGATCTCCATAACCTATCGAGCATTATCCCTGATGTTTGTTTCCTCTTGCGCCTAGGTGCTAGTCCAACAACGAACATAGGAAGTGTTAGTGTACATCAAACTGTGAGACTACATATAAAGAAGCATGCAACTGTAACTTGACTCTAACAACTACCTTCTTGTTGTTGAAGCTCACAAGGTTCATCTGATATTGCCAACTCGTCTTGTGTCAAGAGTGCTTGGGAAGTAGTGTCAGGTGGCAAGGGAGCTTGGGAACATGCTACTAGCTCAGTTGACGCATGAGTAACTCGTGCAGCTGGTAGTACTGTGGTAGGTGTTGCAAGAACTAGGGCTGTCTCTACTTGTTTGGTGGCAGCTATTTGTTTCTGTTTGGCTTTTTTTGCAGCTCGTGTAGCATGGGATGCCCTGTTTGTAGAATTTTCCGCTGGACTTTGACCTTCTATTGCACCATCAGTACCATCAGAATCTGCAGGATTCATCCACTTCTCATTCCCTGCCATTCTGTATTTCTTCCTCTTTCTCTGTGCCACGTTAAGTCAAGCCGACAAGAAAAACGAATAACAGTTTAGTTCTTCAGAAAAATTGATGTGTGATGCAGATGAACTGAACTTTGATGTTAGACAACCACATGATAGGAGGATGTAATATGTACGAAAAACAGGACGGAAGAGATAACCAGAACTATGATGTGTAAACTAAGCAGAAGACATTTCACCAAACTAGAAGCAATGCAATGGAAGGTAGACACCATATGAAAGATGCTACAAATATCGCTCTGCCAAGTTAACAGTGTCTCATCATAAATGGCGTTTAAACAAATGTGAAGCAGTACAAGAAATAAATCATATGCAAGATGCAAACAACATCACACTACCATGTTAGAGGTCTCTCGTCATTAGTGCCATTGCATATTCACAACTTATGATGTGTAAACTAAGGAGAAGGCATTTCAACAAATTAGAAGCAATGAAAGCTAGACACCATATGAAAGATGCAATGAATATCACTCTACCAAGTTAAAATTGTCTAGTCATAAGTGCCATTTCAACAAATTAGTAGTACAAGCTAGAAAAGAATGTGAGATGTAACCTATATCACACTCCGAAGTCAAACGTGTCTTATGATAAGTGATTGTTGTAGGTTACACAACAGTAGTAATTTGATGTAAGAACATGGTGTGATAGATAGATATTGTATGTTCTAGAAACAGGAACACGTGTCTTATTCAAGTATAATGTGTAAAGTAAGCAGTTGGAATTCAACAAAATTAGAAGCAATACAAGCTAGACATCACACATAACATGCAACCACATATAATAGTGCCAAGTTAGAGGGAGCACTGGTGATGGTGCACTAGGGGAGACGTGCTCATCATAAACACAGCTTTGTTGAGTGTCTATGCATGTGTTGTCTTGGAAATCATCTTGGGGGTGTGGAGGAGTAGAAACTGTAGAGGCCCTCCGTTTGGAAGGAGCACCTTTATCCGCTGCCTTGCTAACTTCCTTCCGCTTTATTGATTTTGAATTGTCAAGTAAAACCGATAAGAAAAAGCAATAAAATTCTCTCTTCAGAACTCATTCATGCATGATACTGACAATTACTACTTTGATGTAAGGCAAACACATGATACCAGGATGGAATATGTACGAAAAACAGGACGACATGGCATGTTCACAACTGTTTGTGTAAACTAAGTAGAAACCATTCCAAGAAATAAGAAGCAATGCAAGCTAGACACCACATGAAAGATGCAACCAATATGACTCTGTCAAGTTAAAAGCGTCCCATCATAAATGGAATTTCAACAAATTAGAAGCAGCACATGTTATAAATCATATGAAAGATGCAACTAATATCTCATTGCATATACTAAAGGTGTCTCGTCATATTGATTGATGCGGGATACAAAAAAAACAATAGTTTTATGTAAGGACATGCTTAATAGACAGATGTACTTTGTACTAAATACAGGAAGGCATGCCACATTAACAGGTATAATGTATAAGCTAAGCAGACTAGCACATGCAGTTTAACCAGATTGGATGAATTACAATCTAGACACCATATGCAACATGCAACCACATATCACGCTGCCAAGTTAGAGCAAGCACCTGCGATGCTAGTGTCGGGGAAATGCTGTAATCAACTACAGAGCTACGTTCACTATCTTCATCTAGCATTGCTATTTCTTGATAATCATGTCGGGAGGCTGACATTGCATTCTTTAAATGAGGAGTAGTCCACTAGCTTGCCTGCCTCATCATAAGTGATTGATGAGGGATACACAAGAACATTAGTTTGATGTAAGAATATGGTTAATACACAGATGTACTAGTATGTACCAAAAACAGAAAGGCATGTCATATTCAAAGGTATAATGTGTAAGCTAAGCAGATGCAATTTAACCAAATTGGAAGAAATACAAGCTAGACATCTGGTTGGAGTGGTGAGCATGATCATCTAGGACCTGAGAGCCTGGTGGGAGGCGGGCTGCTTCGCCACCATCACGGCTTTTTAGTTGGCTTCCAGGTGATGCCTGTCTTTGTTGGGCTTGTCACTGGCTCGGCCAGTGCCCTGACTAGCTATTTGTCTTCTGGTGCTCATGGGATGGTGGTTCATGTAAAAAACATCTTTCTTATCTTAATAAAGACAGACTTCAGCCTTTCGAATACAAGATAGACACCATATGGAACATGCAACCACATATGACACCGCGAAGTTAAAGCAAGCACCTGGGATGGTGGTTCATTGCGAGCGAGGTCATCAACTCCAGAGCTACGTTTACCGTCTCCATCTGCTGTGTGACGTCCCCGATTCAACCGTACACTAATCATACACGCAAATGTGTACGATCAAGATCAGAGACTCACGGGAAGATATCACAACACAACTCTAGACACAAATCAAAATAATACAAGCTTTATATTACAAGCCAGGGGCCTCGAGGGCTCGAATACAAGCTCGATACACAAGAGTCAGCGGAAGCAACAATATCTGAGTACAGACATAAGTTAAACAAGGATGCCTTAAGAAGGCTAGCACAAAAGCAACACGATCGAAGAGGCAAGGCCTCCTGCCTCGGACCTCCTAACTACTCCTGGTCGTCGGCGGTCTTCACATAGCAGTATCCGTCGGTGGTGGCATCTGGCTCCATGGATCCACCATCTGGTTGCATTAACCGGAAAGAAGAAAGAAGGGGGAAAAGGGGGTAGCAAAGCAACCGTGAGTACTCATCCAAAGTACTCGCAAGCATCAGATCTATACTAAGTATGCATTGGTATCAAATGGAAGGGTTGTATCTGTGGACTGAACTGCAGAATGCCAGAATAGAAGGGGGAAGGCCTAGCCTATCGAAGACTAGCATCTTCACGCAGCTCCAAGCATCTTGCAGCAAGTAGAAGAGTAAAGAATAGCAGTTTATATTTAATAAGCATGTTGTAACATTAATGCCCAGAGATCCTTCCTTGACTCCCAGCGAGAAAGCAATCCTGGAGCCACATATCTCAAGTATCCAATTGTAGTTGTATAAGAACAGGATATAAGTCTGAACGTCCGTTACCGTGGACACGACTATTAATAGATAATCTTCCCTGCAAGGGTGCACCACGTTTTCCAACATGCTCGATCACTCTGGCCGGACACACCTTTCTGGGGTTAATGCCCGGCCTCGAAAGATCAACGCGTCGCAGCCCTACCTAGGCTCAACAGAGAGGTCCCCGTCGGTCTACCTCCTAAGCACTCCGGGGTCTGGGCCCATCGCCCGTTGCACTCCGGGTCGTTGCGTACAGGGCGGGTCCAGGCTCCACCACTACAGGATGGTGCCGGCCCAGCCGTGCCACACTGCTGAATTGGACGTCTAACAAAGCTTCGGCTGATAATGTGACGTCGAGGCCCATAACTATTCTCACGTGGTGGTTGGTGCATAAAGGCCAAAGGCCAACTCAGAACAAATACCCAAACCATAGTGTATTATTAGCTTGCGGAGACGAGCAGAGACTCACGATCGAAAGTGACCCCGTCGACCCATCTTGTGGACTTACGACAAGGGCCTAGAATGCTCGGCTGTGCCACGTCATGATCTTGCGGGTGCTCTCCGGGCCCGCCCGACTTTCACCAAGGTCTCAAGTAAAGCCAATGTTACCGTGTGTCCAAACATCAAGGGGAAAACCCGAGGAATCACCCCTGGTGTATTCCACTCGATGTAATCATCAAGGTGAACATAAGAGGGACGACCCTCGAGGTTCACACTTGAGGTGTTGAACGACAGAGCCGTATCAGAAATGGTGAAAGAGGAAATCACCCTCGATGACCACGGCCGAATAGCTACACTACAGAATTATCATCAGGAGTGCGTTATGAGGGATCACCCTCGGCACTCGATAGTAGCTCTGCAGAGTCGAGCAACTAAAAGGGCGTGATGTGATATGAGGTGTCGGGCTCTGGTCGTTGATCACGTCGATCGAGGCGTCGATGATGAAGCAGGGGCAACAAGGACAAGTGGGGGTCACTGATGGATCACTAGCCAACCTATACTAAGCAGTTTAGGATAAGCAGGTAGGTAACAATAAGCAGGTACAAAAGCAGGCTATGCATGAGAATAGGAGCAATCAAATACAGTAGCAAAATCTAATGCAAGCATGATAGTATAGAATGGGCGATATCGGGATGATCAAAGGGGGGGCTTGCCTGGTTGCTCAGACAAGAAGGAGGGTCGTCGTCGACGTAGTCGATCATAGTGGCATCAACAGCGGTCTCAGTGTCTACCGGAGAGAAGAGGGTGAAGAAACAGTAAATACACACAAACATATGCATAACATGACAATAAGCGATGCTAGAGGTGTTCTAACGCGGTGCTACACGTTACCGGCGAAGGGGGATAACATTCGGGAATGTTTCCCCAGGTTTAGCATTTTCGGACAGATGACACGGAGGGGAAAAGTTGCATGTTCAGGTAGTTAGGGACATGTGGCAGATGAACGGATCGCGCATTCGGATTCGTCTCGTCGTTCTGAGCAACTTTCATGTAGAAAACTTTTTCATCCGAGCTATGGTTTATTTTATATGATTTTTCAAAGATTTAAACAATTTCTGGGTTTACTCTTAATTCGAAATTAAAATGGTTAATTGCTAGGTACACCCAAAAGTGTACCCAACCGGAGTGCTCCTATGGCTGACAGCGGGCCAGGGAGGTTCCAGTCAGCAGAGTTGACCCAGTCAACATTTGACCGGTCAAAAGGTCAATAGGGTTTGGGTCCCACTTGTCATTGGCTCATCTAGCTAACTGCAGTTTTAAAATAACTATTCTACTTCATTAGGTTAACTAAGATTAATTAATTAAGTTAATTAAATATTTAACTATTTATTTATTTATTTATTTGTTAATATTATTTTTTAACCCCCTTTTTTACAGAAAAGGGGGGCATGGGCCCCACTGGGCAGTGGCCCATAGAGCCAATCTGGCAATGGGCGAACGGGCACAGGGGCGTGGAAGTGGGCGCCCGTACCCGAGGAGGGGGCGATCCCGAGCGAGGCGGGATGCTGGTGTCGGGCGCCGCCCGGGGCGTGGTCGCCGGCGACGAGGGTAGCCGCCGGATGGACCACTAGAGGAGGGATGTGGCAACGGTAGTGTGGCAGGGGAGAGCGGGAGTGAGCGCGGGCGCCGGCTCCAAGCGCGGCCAGCCGGGGCCTCGGTGAGCATCGACGAAGCACGGGGGCAAAGCGGAGAGCACGACGGGCGGCTCTATGGGGCAAGGGAGAAAGAGGAGGCAGGGGGGGGAC
>NC_041389.1:378598963-378607473 GCF_002162155.2 Triticum dicoccoides | reverse complement strand
GGGATCGATCCAGATATTTTGGGAGAGTGGGGGGATAAGGGAGAGGGAGAGGTCCAGGGCCCTTTTTGTTTTGCTTTGTTTTTTTGCTTAAGCCCTTTTCTTTTTACTCATTTTCAATATGACAACGGAACCGACTTCGAAACTACGTGAACTTATCCACAGTAGAAATTGATGACATGGCACCATTAGCGTGATTACTGTTGCATAATTACCCGGGCGTTACAATTCTCCCCCACTACAAGAAATCTCGTCCCGAGATTTAGGAGGTAGAAGGAAACAAAGCAGGGTATTCTTCACGCAGGCGATCCTCGCGTTCCCAGGTGGCTTCATCTTCAGAGTGATGCGACCACTGGACCTTGAGGAACTTGATCGCCTTCTGACGTGTGCGACGTTCAGCTTGGTCGAGAATGCGGACCGGATGCTCTTTATAGGAGAGGTCCTGTTGCAACTCGAGCACTTCATGATCCACTGCTCGGACTGGGTCCTTGAAGCAGCAGCGGAGTTGTGACACATGGAACACATCGTGAACCTGAGAAAGGTTCAACGGTAGTTCCAACTGGTATGCCACTTTTCCACACCTTTTGAGAATAGTGAATGGACCAATATAGCGAGGAGCTAACTTGCCCTTGATCCCGAAGCGGTGTGCACCCTTCATTGGTGTGACTCGAAGATAAGCCTTTTCGCCAGGTTGATAGACCATATCTTTGTGATGACGGTCATAATTACTCTTTTGACGTGACTGAGCAGTCTTGAGATTCTCGCGAATGACGCAGACTTGTTCTTCGGCGTGTTGGATAATATCCGGACCGAAGAGTGGACGTTCCCCAGTTTCTGACCAGTTCAAAGGGGTTCGTCACTTTCGTCCATATAACACTTCAAAGGGAGCCATCTTTAGACTAGCTTGATAGCTATTGTTGTAGGAGAACTCAGCATATGGAAGAGATTCCTCCCATTTCTTGCCAAATGAAATGACACAAGGTCGAAGCATGTCTTCGAGAACTTGATTGACATGTTCAACTTGTCCCTGCGACTGAGGGTGAAAAGCAGTGCTGAAAGACAGATGAGTTCCCATAGCTTCTTGGAAACTTGCCCAGAATCTTGAAGTGAATAAACTGCCACGGTCTGAGCTGATTACCAGTGGAATACCGTGGAGTGAAACAATCCTGGACATATAGAGAGTTGCCAGCTGACTAGCAGTGATCATCTCTTTGACGGCTAGAAAATGTGCAACTTTGGAAAGCCGGTCAATGACGACAAGAATAGCATCATTACCCTTCTGCGATTTGGGAAAACCAGTAACGAAGTCCATTTCAACATGGTCCCATTTCCATTCAGGAATAGAGATAGGTTGCAAAGTTCCAGTAGGCCTTTGATGTTCTGCTTTGATACGACGACAAATGTCACATTCAGCAACATAGCGAGCAATGTCTTGCTTCATGTTTGACCACCAGAATCTTTGACGAATGTCTTGGTACATCTTGGTGCTACCGGGATGAATAGACAATGGAGTGTCATGAGCTTCTTTCATAACCCTCGGAGTCAGATTCAGGTTTTCACTCGCACATGGCACCATTAGGCGGCCCTTGAAGTACAAGGCACCATCATTGGCAATAGTGAAGAATGAGGGCTTTCCTTCTGAGAGATAGCGTTTAATCTTCTCGACTTCAGAGTCATAATGTTGAATAGTCTTGATATCGCCCACGAGATCTGGCACGACAGTGAGGGTATTTAGAGAACCCTGAGGAACAACATGAAGATTCATCTTTTGAAACTCTGGGGGAGGGGGTGCAAGTGCACCAGGAGGAACAATATGGAGGTTCAGCTTTCTGAATTCTTCAACAAGCGAGGGATGAACTTTTCGAACCTCGAGGTGATTGCAATATGACTTGCGGCTCAGAGCATCAGCCATTACATTAGCCCTGCCTGGTGTATAGGAAATACCCAAGTCAAAATCTGCTACCATCTCCATCCATCTCTGCTGACGGAGGTTCAGGTCTGGCTGAGTAAACAGATACTTCAAACTTTGGTGGTCGGTGAAGATCTCACAACGATTACCGAGAAGGTAATGTCGCCACTGTTTCAGTGCGTGTATGACAGCAGCAAGCTCGAGGTCATGAACTGGGTAGTTCTCTTAGTGAGGGCGCAATTGACGAGAGGCATAGGCAATCACTCTGCACTCTTGCATTAGGACACAGCCTAATCCTTGTCGTGAAGCGTCGCAGTAAATGACAAAATCCTTCTTAGTATCTGGCGGAGCAAGCACTAGGGCAGAAGTCAGCTTGTCTTTGAGTGCCTGGAAACTTTCCTGACACTTTTCTGTCCTATCAAACTTGACGCCCTTGTGAAGCAGACCGGTCAGGGGCTTGGCAATCTTGGAGAAGTTCTCGACAAATCAACGGCAATAGTTGGCGAGTCCGAGAAAACTTCTGACTTGCTTGACATTCTTCGGAGGAGTCCAATCGAGAATAGCCTGAACTCGCTCTGGGTTGACGGCAATACCATCCTTGGAGATGACATGCCCAAGGTAGGTCACTTCGGGTAGCCAAAATTCACACTTAGAATACTTAGCATATAGTTGATGTTCTCGAAGCTTTTCTAGAACAAGTCGAAGGTGTTCAGCATGTTCTTCTTTGTTCTTGGAGTATACAAGGATATCATCCAGATAAACCACAACGAACTTGTCGAGGTATTCCATGAATATATAGTTCATCAGACGAGAGAATGTCGCTGGAGCATTGGTCAAGCCGAAAGACATGACAGTGTACTCGTATGAACCATAGCGAGTCATGAAAGCAGTCTTGGGAATATCCTCTTCACGAACCCGAATCTGGTGGTAACCCAACCTCAAATCAAGTTTAGAGAATACTAAGGAACCAGCAAGTTGATCATACAAATCGTTGATTCTGGGAAGCGGATACTTGTTCTGAATTGTTGCCTGGTTGATAGGTCGGTAATCTTGGACCAAACGATTAGTTCCATCCTTCTTCCTGACAAAGAGAGAAGGTGCTCCCCAAGTAGATGAACTTGGACGAATGAATCCCTTGTGAAGAGATTTGTCGATTTCCTCCTTAAGTTCAAGGAGTTCATGTGGTGGCATCTTGTAGGGTCGCTTGGCAATAGGAGTTGTGCCCGGTTTCAAGTCTATGACGAATTCGACAGCTCTAGCAGGGGGTATTCCTGGAAGTTCTTCTGAGAAGACATCTTTGAAATCACAAACAACTGGAATGTTCTCTATTCCCTCAAGAGGTGAAGCATTCAATGCATTCAGAACATATATTGGGTTCTCGGCATCCTGAGCTACTCGAGCTGAGTAATGGACTGTCTGGCCAAAAGGGTGAGTGAGCTGGACTGTCCTAGTAGCACAGTCGATCTTAGCACTATGGGCTGTCAACCAGTCCATACCAAGAATGATATCTATGTTGGAAGGTCCAAGCATAATGAGAGAAGCCAGAAAAGGTAGACCTCCAATCTCGATGTGGTTGTGAGGGCTTACCATTGTGGTTTGCCACTTGGACCCTGGGGATTGAACCGTTAGAGGAGTGGGTAAATCTTCCATGTATAACTCATGTGACTGTGCAAATTGTTGGGAGACAAAAGCATGGGATGCTCCTGAATCAAAGAGAACAGAAGCTGGCACTGAATTAACGCGAAGGGTACCCATCACGATTTTTGGGGACTCACGAGCTTCTTCAATCTTGACATGGGTGACTTGACCACCAGTCACCGTAGGCGACCTGGCACTGCAACTACCGGTATGATGGTTTCGACGACCCTTCTTACGGTCAATAGGACGACGTGATGATTCCGGCGGCTGACCCTGACGACAGTTGAAAGCGCGGTGCCCTGGCTGTCTGCACTTGTGGCATAAACCATCATTATGTGGAGGAGCTACAACATTGGACTGTCCACCCTGAATCATTGGTTGTCTCGGTGGCGGGGGCAGATGAGGTGCAACATAAGACGGCCTTGGTGTTGGAGCAGGTCGGTAATGAACATTGTGTGGGATCCAGACTTGACGTTTCCGAGCAGGCTGACTCGAGGATGGGCCAACATCTCTGGTACGCTTGAGTGACTCCTGGTACTCAGTAAGACCAGTTTCAGTTCGGAAAGCTTGGCTGACAAGTGTCGCAAAGTTTGCCCAATCATGAGCAACAAGTGCGAGCTTTATATTGGGATGCAGTCCTTCACGAAATTTCTCCTGCTTGCGAGCATCAGTGCAGACGTCATCCGCAGCATAGCGAGATAATTCAAGGAATTTCCTCTAATATTCATCCACAGTCATTGAGTCTTGTGAGAGTTAGCGGAACTCCTTCTTCTTCTGGTCCATCAGACCTTGAGGAATGTGTCGTGCACAGAAGGCTAACTGAAATTCCTGCCAAGTGGTTACAGTCTCTGCAGGCAGCATACCCTTGTGGCTTTCCCACCATTGGGCAGCTGGACCTTTTAGGTGAAATGTTGCAAAGGTGACATAACTGGGAGGGGCAACATTAGCCGATTCCATCTCAAACAGGATGTCACGAAGCCAATCATCAGCATCCATAGGATTAGTGGAGTTGCGGAAAATGGAGGGGTTGAGGCGCATGAATTCTTGCAGTGTTATTGGGGCAGGCTGTTGATGAGCATTCTGGTTTGGAAGCTGAGCCATTACTCCAGTCATAAACTGACGATTCAGCTCAAACTGCTGCATCATTGTGGCAATATAGGGTGGAGGTGGAGGATCGTCAGCCATCCTGCTAAAACATCAGGAAGCAATTTAACAGGGGTGGAGCAGGTGTATGGAGTCATTCATGATGTAACTTGAACAATGAGCAAAGGCGCAGTATGTACAAAGTAGTAGTCATTAAAGACTTACATATACATATACAGAGCCAATTACACGTTGTTAGTAGGAGTTCGAACAAGAGAATCATCCTAGACATACTAGGCGGCACGCATGCACGCGATGGAAGGATACAACAATGAGACATAGCAAAGGCTACATCACCGTCGGAGAAAACCAGTAGAGCGAGGAATCTACAGGGATGACGCAAGGTGCCCTTGATAGAAGGATTTCGGCGGCCCGTGGACAAAGTGAAGCAGATCCTGGCTCCCAATTCAAGAGAGGCATGATACAAATCTCCAGGTGGATGTGATCACGAGAACCTAGGGTAGAGTTAGCAAAACCATTTAACCCAAATAGAAGAGAGATCAGATTCCCATAGTATAGACGATGAATAAAAGATCCTAATACCACCCAATTGGCGACGTGGGCCCGTAAGCCACACAACCATGTTAGTAAAACCGTTTTTCAAAACTATACTCAACTTCGGCCAAGGAGTTGGAAAGGGGGATCCTACAGGAAGTCGGCTCTGATACCAACGTGTGATGCCCCTGATTCAACCGTACACTAATCATACACGCAAATGTGTACGATCAAGATCAGGGACTCATGAGAAGATATCACAACACAACTCTAGACACAAATCAAAATAATACAAGCTTTATATTACAAGCCAGGGGCCTCGAGGGCTCGAATACAAGCTCGATACACAAGAGTCAGTGGAAGCAACAATATCTGAGTACAGACATAAGTTAAACAAGGATGCCTTAAGAAGGCTAGCACAAAAGCAACACGGTCGAAGAGGCAAGGCCTCCTTCCTGGGACCTCGTAACTACTCCTGGTCGTCGGCGGTCTTCACATAGCAGTATCCGTCGGCGGTGGCATCTGGCTCCATGGGTCTACCATCTGGTTGCATTAACCGGAAAGAAGAAAGAAGGGGGAAAAGGGGGTAGCAAAGCAACCGTGAGTACGCATCCAAAGTACTCGCAAGCATCAGATCTATACTAAGTATGCATTGGTATCAAATGGAAGGGTCGTATCTGTGGACTGAACTGCAGAATGCCAGAATAGAAGGGGGAAGGCCTAGCCTATTGAAGACTAGCATCTTCACGCAGCTCCAAGCATCTTGCAGCAAGTAGAAGAGTAAAGAATAGCAGTTTATATTTAACATGCATGTTGTAACATTAATGCCCAGAGATCCTTCCCCGACTCCCAGCGAGAAAGCAATCCCGGAGCCACATATCTCAAGTATCCATTTGTAGTTGTATAAGATCAGGATATAAGTCTGAACATCCGTTACCGTGGACACGACTATTAATAGATAATCTTCCCTGCAGGGGTGCACCACGTTTTCCAACACGCTCGATCACTCTGGCCGGACACACCTTTCTGGGGTTAATGCCCGGCCTCGGAAGATCAACACGTCGCAGCCCTACCTAGGCTCAGCAGAGAGGTCCCCGCCGGTCTACCTCCTAAGTACTCCGGGGTTTGGGCCCATCACCCGTTGCACTTCGGGTCGTTGCATACAGGGTGGGTCCAGGCTCCACCACTACAGGATGGTGCCGGCCCAGCCGTGCCGCATTGCTGAATTGGATGTCTGACAAAGTTTCAGCTGATAATGCGACGTTGAGGCCCATAACTATTCTCACGTGGTGGTTGGTGCGTAAAGGCCAAAGGCCAACTCAGAACAAATACCCAAAGCATAGTGTATTATTAGATTGCGGAGACGAGCAGAGACTCACGATCGAAAGTGACCCCGTCGCCCCGTCTCGTGGACTTACGACAAGGGCCTAGAATGCCCGGCCGTGCCACGTCATGATCTTGCGGGTGCTCTCTGGGCCCCCCCGACTTTCACCAAGGTCTCAAGTAAAGCCAATGTAACCGTGTGTCCAAACATCAAGGGGAAAACCCGAGGAATCACCCCCGGTGGATTCCACTCGATGTAATCATCAAGGTGAACATAAAAGGAACCACCCTCGAGGTTCACACTTGTGTTGAACGACAGAGCCGTATCGGGAATGGTGAAAGAGGAAATCACCCTCGATGACCACGGCCAAATAGCTACACTACAGAATTATCATCAGGAGTGCGTTATGAGGGATCACCCTCGGCACTCGATAGTAGCTCTGCAGAGTCGAGCAACTAAAGGGGCGTGATGTGATATGAGGTGTTGGGCTCTGGTCATCGATCACGTCGATCGAGGCATCGATGATGAAGCAGGGGCAACAAGGACAAGTGAGGGTCATTGATGGATCACTAGCCAACCTATACTAAGCAGTTTAGGACAACCTATACTAAGCAGTTTAGGATAAACAGGTAGGTAACAATAAGCAGGTACAAAAGCAGGCTATGCATCAGAATAGGAGCAATCAAATACAGTAGCAAAATCTAATGCAAGCATGAGAGTATAGAATGGGCGATATCGGGATGATCAAAGGGGGGGGGGGTTGCCTAGTTGCTCAAACAAGAAGGAGGGTCGTCGTCGACGTAGTCGATCACAGTGGCATCAGCAGCGGTCTCGGTGTCTACCGGAGAGAAGAGGGGGAAGAAACAGTAAATACACATAAACATATGCATAACATGACAATCAGCGATGCTAGAGGTGTTCTAACGCGGTGCTACACGTTACCGGCGAAGGGGGATAACATTCGGGAATGTTTCCTCAGGTTTAGCATTTTCGGACAGAGGGGAAAAGTTGCATGTTCACGTAGTTAGGGGCATGTGGCAGACGAACAGATCACGTATTCGGATTCGTCTCATCGTTCTGAGCAACTTTCATGTAGAAAACTTTTTCATCCGAGCTAAGGTTTATTTTATATGATTTTTCAAAGATTTAAATAGTTTTTGGGATTACTCTTAATTCGAAATTAAAATGGTTAATTGCTAGATACACCCAAAAGTGTACCCAGCCGGAGTGCTCCTCTGGCTGACAGCGGGCCAGGGAGGTTCCAGTCAGCAGATTTGACCCAGTCAACATTTGACCAGTCAAAAGGTCAATAGGGTTTGGGTCCCACTTGTCATTGGCTCATCTAGCTATCTGCAGTTTTAAAATAACTATTCTACTTCATTAGGTTAACTAAGATTAATTAATTAAGTTAATTAAATATTTAACTAATTATTTATTTATTTGTTAATATTTTTTAACCCCCTTTTTTTAAGAAAAGGGGGGCGTGGGCCCCACTGGGCAGTGGCCCATAGAGCCAATCTGGCGATGGGCGAATGGGCACAGGGGCGTGGAAGTGGGCGCCCGTACCCGAGGAGGGGGCGATCCCGAGCGAGGCGGGACGCTGGCGTCGGGCGCCGCCCAGGGCGTGGTTGCCGGTGACGAGGGGAGCCGCCGGATGGACCAGTGGAGGAGGGATGCGGCGGTCGTAGTGCGGCAGGGGAGAGCGGGGGTGAGCGTGGGCGCCGGCTCCAAGCGCGGCCAGCCGGGGCCTCGGTGAGCATCGACGAAGCATGGGGGCGAAGCAGAGAGCACGACGGGCGGCTGTACATGGCGAGGGGGAAAGAGGAGGCCGGGAGGGGCCTCACCAGCGTTGGAGAGCAGGGGGTGCGTCGAGGCATGGGGGCTTCCGATGGGGAAGAGGACGAAGAGGAGGCGACGCCGACGAGGTGGTGGTGAGCAGCGACGGCAGTTGGTGTCAGGGTACCAGTTTCGGTGAGGTCCTTGGGCGGCGGCGCATCCAGATCG
>NC_041389.1:378535714-378598695 GCF_002162155.2 Triticum dicoccoides | reverse complement strand
TGGGATCGATCCAGATATTTTGGGGGAGTGGGGGATAAGGGAGAGGGAGAGGTCCAGGGCCCTTTTTGTTTTGCTTTGTTGTTTTTTTGTTTTTGTTTTTTTTGCTTAAGCCCTTTTCTTTTTACTCATTTTCAATATGACAACGGAACCGACTTCGAAACAACGTGAACTTATCCACAATAGAAATTGATGACATGGCACCATTAGCGTGATTACTGTTGCATATTTACCCGGGTGTTACATGCTGACACTACACCCTTTATAGCGCTATAACGTGCCTTGCCTACCCGCATACCAAGCTGGAGCAACTTCTCTCTTTTCTTTTCTGCTTCTCTCAAGGTAGACTCTGAAATACCCTTGCATAAAAACACAATAGTGAGAGTATGGGTGAAGTATGTGCAGAACTAGTGCACTATAAAAGTAGCAGATAGCAGGTGGCTGAAATATAAATGACAGGAGACATATGATAGCTCTACAACATTGCATGGCAAACAAAATTAGATTCTACTCCGTATGATTTTGTAATATATGAGCACAGGAAATGTAGGTACTCCTCCAGCACACCACCACATGTGGTCATATCTAAGATAACAGTCGACTGAATATAAATAAGTCAGTCGATTTTTTTAATGAACCGTACGATCTATAAGGAACGGGCAGATGGCCTTCGTCTACCTCCCACCAGTCACTATTGACGATCTTTCTCGAACCGCCAGTGACCACCGGACCAGACCCCTGCCTCCGCCGCTCTGCCCTCTCCTCGACCTCACACCAAGGCCCAGATCCCTTTAATCCCGGCCGACCTCCAGATCGGGCGCCAGTAGCTCTAGGCCGCACACGCCCCTAAGATAAACACCAAGGCGTTGCTTCCCCGGCGTAATAGGCGTACTAGCACCTGTTACTCCGGGGAATGCTTCCGTTAATTGGGAATCAACTGGCTAGAAATTGAAATTCAGGGGGGCGACGGACCTCTAGCTAAGGTGAAATAGTATATGAGGAGAAACCTTGTGCATCGCGAGTTACTAGGAACATCTAGTATGAAGAAGAAGCGGTCAACTAGTGTCTTCTGTGGGATGAATACCATGCAAGCAGACAAGTAAGATTGCACGAATAAGGGAAGAGGAGTACCCTTATCGGTTGCCAGTGTGGTGTCGATATGTCGCGGCGATCTTCTTGTTTTTCCCGGGGGAACCGATGTTTTGGAGAGTCGTGGATCCTTGGACAAACCCATGGCCAAATTGTTGACCGTGTTGCCATGGCCGTATATCGGTGGAGGGGAAGCAGATCCGAGGCGGCGAAGGACGGCGTAGCAGGAACAGCTTCGGTGCGGTGGACGGTGGCGAAGTTGGAGCGACAGCGGTGAGGCGCAGGACGGCGTGGTTGAACTGGCTTGAGTACGGACGGCTTGGCCTCGGCTTCAACTACTAGACGTGGAGGGCGTTGCGGTTGAGGTTGTGATGGACGATGACGTCAGGGTATCGGCTCCGGCGTGATGGAGGAGGGTGGCAGTTGATGGGTGGGATGGGGTGGCGAACGGAGGATGCCGGGGTTTCATGGCTGGTGGAGAGGTAGTTTTGGCGCCCACGGAGTACGAATGGGAAATCGGACGGGTGGGCGGGGGGACAGGGGGGGAACCATGTTTCTTTCTGGGATGCGCTTGTTTTTGGCTTTTTTGAATAGAAGATGGGACGTGCTTGTTTGAAATTTGGGGAAAGTACAAACTTTGCCCCCCTCTTAAATTTCGGACCTAATGCGGGTCGGGGGTAGGATGGTAATCCCAGGTGTCCCAAATAGTGGGCGGGAGCAATTTCGGCCGCGCGCATGTGTGCTTAGGCGGCAATTGTGTATGAATATTTTTCGGAGGCGGTTGCGTGGCGTCTAGATGAAGCTACAAACCTACCCCAGTTTAGACCTTTAGACGTCAGGCCGGTAGGTTTCACGGGTCGGAGTTATTTGAAAAGTAATTTCCTTGTACTACCAAACATTGGTCTCACGCGGTTTCCGGCGAGTAGAGGCTCTTTTGGCGCTTCGCTCGAAATTTTGAAACACAAGTATTCACGTTTAGAGTACTCTTGAACTATGAGGATTGACCTAAATAGACAACGTTATATTTGACCTTGTATGTTTGAAAACCTCATTAAATTATCCGCTTCTTTTTGAAATTTTGACACTTGAAAATCCTATAACTACGATTATTTTGGAATGGAGGAGCTAAATTTGAATCTATTTTGTACACGACTACATATGCTATTATGTACAAAATCAGAGCAAAGATTGGTGCCCCCATAATTTAGGTATGATTTACAAATGCCATGATATCAAATTCAAATAATTGAATGGACTTCATGTTGAATTCGGATTTTTTTAAACCACCTTAAGTTGAATTCAAATGTATGCTAGTTCATAGGTAGCTATTTATGATGTTCATTGTGTAACTTTCATATGTATAATGTGCTTTGCACACACAACATGAACTATACTCACGTTTATATTCGATTGCTAAAGCGATGCAGTATGGGGTTCAAAATACTAACTACGTGGATCAATTGTGTCGAATAATAACATAGACATGCTCAAATTTGATAGAATCTAGATGTCTGATGGATCAATGACAGTTCCTTACGCGAATTGCAAATATCATGATCCCATCCTAATATTTGGATACAATTTATATCTTTAATCAATGTGTACAGTAGTCTTTTACGTGTAGTTTCACTCTCCATCGGTGGTCTCTCACACATGCTCACACACTCTCTCCCGAGGTGTCTTTCTCGCACACATGCTCTAGATATAACCCTCCCTCCCTCTCGTAACCATTTACAACTGTTTTCACTAACCTTTATCACAAGCACTCTTCTTCTCGCAAGCATTCACATGCACAATCCCCATCGACCCTTTCTATATACATGGACCTGCCTACGTGTCTCATGTATGCACATTATCTTTAGGCCTGTCTCTCACGCATAGTCTCACACCTCTCTTCCTAATCGACGAGTATGATTCTAGCAGAGCATTATGTAGGATGCCCCTTAAAGTTAGGTTGGATGAATAGTAATATCAGAGATAAAGAGGTTACCTTAGTCCGAGAACCTAGGGTTACAAATCCTAGCCGGCTTTGTCAGTGGACACAGAGTCCTTCACAATTCTGCTATCTTTGTCTTGTACGACTAGTCATCCATGGGTCTTCCTAAATGCATCATGGGCCTTCACAAATCCTAGGACGGAACTGAATGAAGGGCCTCACCTCGACCCACCGGACCTCACGCGGTGACACACCCTTTGCCCCCACGTCTCATTATCTTCTCACACCCACACATACCAACACAAACACCAAACACACAAAAAAATTCTCCTGGTTCCTCTATCCCCTCCCCCCTTGCATATACACACTCAAGGGAAGGGAATCTCTTGTCGTGACATCATATTCGTCTCTCTCTCTCTCTAGACCACTCTCATTTCTCGTGCTATCTCTCCCACCCCCCCCCCCGCCGACTCCTCTATCCATGCCTCTCTCGAATACGTAATACACACACATACCTCTCTAGGCCCCGCCAAATGCATCAACTACACATTCACACATGTTACATCACGTACCCCATTGATCTAAAAAGCCCTTTCTTCACATTTATTTTGCATACAACATTCCTTTTGAATAAAGTGTGGCCAAAAAATTATTTTAGAGTTTCTACATATATACAACATTACAAAGTTATATGGAGGAGTACGAACGCTAATTTGCATTGCATGGTGCCCACAATGATATTTATTCCGCACTGTGAATTTGTATATTTTTATACTATATACAAAGTTAGTCATAATAAAAAGAAACGAAGAGCATCTCTCTCTCTCCATCGCATACACCTCCCGTACGCCCCTTTCACGTATGCACACAAACTATCTCCATGTCCTCTAAAAGTAAGCCCTCAGCACATTCACACATGTTTCATCTTTCTCTCGCGATATATACAATGATGATCATTGTATTTGAAGAGAAAGCACGATACATACATTGGACTTAAGAATCCACTCATTACGGTCACCATTTACGTTTAGTGGTTATTATACAATCACGGGCTCACCGTACAATTTTGTATTTGCTCAAGACATGACTAGTTGACCAGTTAAATGCTCCACGTGGCACCTCTAGTGTTGCATCACATTATCTCACTACCATGGTGCCCACCTGTCGGCTTGTATCTACTCTACATCTACACTCTTATAAAATATACACTCTTATAAAAAACAGAGTTGGTGATGATGGTGTGCCTCCATCCTGTAATATAGGTCGTCCGATTTATATCTGATGGATAGGAAAGAAACTATGACAATTTTGCAAAAAGGTACCCACACACCTCTCCACATTTGCAAATAAGGCCTTCCCTCGTTCATCCTTTTCTCTCACAAGATAAACTAGTCATACAAATGCATCTTGATGTTACGTGCAACGCACGGGCATCTTGCTAGTAATAATGACAACAAACGACAAAAAAATATTTGGACGGTGGTTCGAAGTCATGACCGCGGGCACATCGGAGAAGGTGGCCTTGTATTGGTATGTTGAGCCATCTATTTTAAGTTTTAACACACAGGAGCTGGTGTGGTGATTATACACACACGCACGCATCCACACGAACTACATGCATGCAACACTCACACAAACACATGCACCCATGCACGCACGCAACACTCACACGTACACACGCAGCCACGCACGCACGCAACACTCACACACACAAACGCACGCATGCATGCACACACCAGTACACCACACCACCAACACACACTCTCACGCTCAAGTGCTCAACCTACACATGCATGCACACACATCAGGCCCTGGCAGACACATACACAACCAGGTGATTCCCGTGCACGGGTTGGAGTCTTGTCGCGCCTGCGTAAATTTGTGTTTATCTGACCTTTTCCCTATGCGAACTGACAGGTGGGACCCACAAGGAACGTGGTCAATTTAACTAGTCAACATGGCACCACGCAGACTATTTGGCCGGTCAACAAAGTGCAATCCGATGCTAAACCATGAGCAAGTGACCATATAATCACCGCAAAACGTATATAGTGACCGTAATCAGCTTATTCTAAAGTTCGGTGACCGTATTATGCTTTTCTCTCTGTAGGCCCTCCAAAACTACATCTCTACACATTCTCGCATGTTACATCTAACAACTATGCAATACAACACTACTACTACACTTTAACACAATAAATCATATGTGTTTTTAGTTTTACTAGATATCATATTGTTACTTAACTATTCAGTTTGCATACATTAAAATTACCTTTGAAATGTATGGCCAGTATCATCTACCGCGCGGGAAAAATCCCGCCCTTTCCTGTTTAATCGGGTTTGTATCGATGGATCGTGCGAAACAAGAAAACTATATAATACTATACAATACAAGTGACAGTTCACTGAGCCATCGTGTCATGTACTCCTCCGTCGTAAGAGTGGAGCGCTCTCTTTCATAAATCTTCTAGTCCCTTTCGCCGACATGTGGGACATCAAGCTACCGGGTCCACGTGCCGGGAATATAGTGTAGAGCAGCCGGGGTGAAGCACCCCAGTCATGGCGCCGGCGTAGTAATGAGCAATGAGGTGTCAAATCACAAAGCTGCACCTTTCCTGCAGTTAAGTTGGAGGGACGAAGTAATAATGCTAAAAAAAGAAGTTGGAGGGATGAAGCAACCATCATTTCACTCGTTGCTGAGTCCGCTTCTCCGACATCTTCTTCGACTTAACCACGTGTTGCTTCTGCCGTTGTTCTGCCTCATGTGGGACGCGGATCGGCTTGGTAAAGCACTGACACGTGGGACCGCATATTAGCAAACCGCCAGGACAACGTCCTCTAAAAATAAGAAACCTCCCCGCCATCTGTGCGGCAAAATCACCTCCTTTTTACTAATCTTGATTCTAGAATTTTTTAGATCAATATAATTGAAATTTGTATAGATAGCACACAGGAGCAAAACCAAGTGGTACGGTTAAGGGCATCCACAATGTGTAGCCAAATGTGAAAATAGCTTTTGGCATCATGGGAACCATTGTGGATGGTGTTGCCAAAGCCAAAAAGATGGAACCGGAGCTCCCTGATTGATTGATTGAAGGAATAGAAAAATGCAACGTCTCTCCTCTTTCTCCCATGCTTGGATGCATGTAGTATAGTATAGAGCACAAATTCTACTCTCCTGTCCCTTCTATCACAAATCACAAAGCAGTGAGGCGTCAAATCACAAAAGCACGGACGAAGCAACCATCATTTCACTCTTCGCTGACTCCGCTTCTCCATCATCTTCTTCGAGAAACCATCTCACCGCACTAAGCTGGACGGACGACGCTATTGTGTACTAGTAGTACTAGTACATTTACGCGTCCTTTGGTTCAATGGATTTCCTGGATGCAAATAAGGTGTCTCGGCTTGCAGGCGACACTTGCGAACGACTTACCGTGGTCTCCCTCAAGGCCTCAATGGTGTTCTCCGTCGAACGCACTTCGCCAAACCACAACGTTCGAGATATCGTCGACGTCACCGCAATGGGGAAGGAAGTGCAATATAGTTACTACCTCCATTTTTTTGTACACAAGGCCAGTATATCAAAATTACAATTTGCAAAAGGCCACTAACACTAATTGAGGCAAAATTGATGGGGTTTGCCTCGTACTAGCAACCAAGGACATTAATATCCCCTGCATGCATGCGGAAGTGAGAAGGTTGGTTTGCATGGCGCTGCATTAGTCAAGCAATGAGGAGTGAGATGGTTAGCTCTTTGGTCTTTGGAGAAAAAATATGCATTAATTGACACGTAATACGAGGATTTGTATCGATTAAATACCGCGAAGGAAAACCCCACCTTTCTTTTTTAACACTAGTACTCCTAGTACGTACGTACTTATCCTGTTTGGGTCTAGGCCTTGCATTGCCATACTTCGCCACACATTTTTGCCAAGCTTGCCTAAAGTTTTCAAAATGAGAAGGAGGTACACTTGTGCACGACTGTCGCGGTCGCACCGCACCCTCACACGGTCGCTCCTGCATGTCGTGGTCGCACCACACCCTCACACGGTCGCTCGTGCATGCCGCGGTCACACCGCACCCTCACACGGTCGCTCCTGCACGCCGCGGTCGCACCGCACCCTCACACAGTCGCTCCTGCACGCCGCAAAACCAACCAAGGGAACGCACCATCACTGACACGTGCTGTCACATGTGAACAAACCAAACTCGGCAATCCTACCACTGACACATAATTTTCGTTCATAGAGTATGTTTATCCAACCGCATGTTGGGGAGTATCCGTACGGCCCGTGCGGTGGTCTGTTGGGGAAGAAGAAGAGGTGAGGAAGAAGGGTTAGGAGACGTAGGATATTCATCCAACCGCTTGAAATGGTAGAATGACCCAAGTCAGGCGACTTGCATAACAAATATATGTTTTTACACAGCAAAAGATCCATAAAAACAACAACATAAAGAAAAACTATCACTGCTAGCGGAATGAGACAGCCTCGTCGTCTTTGGCTGCCAACGAGAACCAGCCGTAGCTGCCGACATGTGTCTCCGCACCGTGGTTGTCCTCGGCCTCCAGGTCCTCGTTCACGCGGAGCGTGCGGGCGCTCTGCACGGACGAGAGCACAGCCTGGTTCAAGTCGAGGACGTCCGGTTCTGCCTGCAGGAGGTCCTCGATGGCAGCGGCATCCGCGTGCTCCGCGTCAAGTCGAGCCTCCCCCGCCCGGTTCAAGTCCAGGACATCCGGTTCCGCCTATAGGAGGGCATCGATGAGAGCGGCATCCGCGCGCTCCGCGTCGAGTCGAGCCTCTGCCACCCGGTTCAAGTCCATGATGTTCGGTTTCACCTGCAGGAGGGCCTCGATGGCAGCGGCATCCGCATGCTCCGCCTCAAGTTGAGCCTCCGCCGCCCGGTTACATCCACGACATCCGATTCCGCCTGCAGGAGAGCCTCGATGGCAGCGGCATGCGCGCGCTTCATGTCGAGTTGAGTCACTGCCTCCCGTTCCTCCTTTAGTATCGCCATGTTAAACCCTGGTCCGCCTACACCATGGGGGACTCGGACGCCGGCACGAAGTCGACGTCCATCGTCTCATACCCATCGGGGGCCTTTTGCGCCGCGACCTCTGCCATGAACATTGGATTGGCTTCCTCCTCCTTGTAGCTTGGCTCCAGAGAACTCGGGGATTGGCCCGCCCCAAAGCAAGCTTGAGAACGGAGGTCTGTGGCGCCGACCGCCGCCATGATTTCTGCGTGGCGCTCCGGCGTCAGCAACTTCTAGTAAGTGATATGGCGGTGCACCATGGCTTTCCGGCGAACTAGGGGACGCTTGATGCGGGCTAGGGGATCGAAAGGTGGGGGAATGGGCTAGAGATTAGGTGTGTTTTTAGGGCAGTGGCTGGCGTAGGCCGAGCAACAAAGGTTCTGGTGTGAATAGTGGTTCCGGTGACAACCGGTCAATCGGTTTTGACTGTACATTGCTCTTGTCACGTTCGCATTGCAGCCGGGCACGCTGGACCCTCCACATCGCTCACCGAATGGAACGCGCTTCGTCTTGCGTTTTCGCTCGCTTGTGGGACCGCGGTTGAGAGCAAACCGACGTCCCTCCCCCTCCCCCGCCTGCGTCATTTATTATACTACCACTCCCTCCATTTTATGCGGAGTAAATAAAAACTGAGTGAGTATACTACAGATGAGGATCCCCTAACGTGGCCGAACCCATTGAGTAGCTGACATGCGGGGCCTAGCAAGCATGGGGTCCACCAGTAAGTGATCGAAAGGGAGGGTAAGGCAGCGATACCTACGTCAGAGGATCCACTTCCACTACTACTCCCTCCTTCCATTTACTATACAGGGCCTAATGCGTTTTTCCAGGCTAACTTTGACCAAATGTTAGAGTAATAACATATGACACGCAACTTACGCAAAGCATATGGTCAATTTCGTATGTGAAAGGAGTTTCCAATGATATAATTTTCACATTATACATCTTATGTACTATTAATCTTGTCAATAGTCAAATGCGGTTTTAAAAACGCAATAGAGCATGGTTAATAATATAGCCAGTCGATGGCTATGAGGGACTACCATGTCATCTATAGCCATCATCTATTATATGCACTCATACGGTAGTGTGGGCTATAAGGTTGGCTATTTCCCGCAAAAAAATATAAGGTTGGCTATTGTATTAGTACTTTTTCCATCTCCTCTCTATCTCTTTCTTCATATTTATTATATTTAACTAGGACTGCGTATATAGCTAGGCTCTTGCATGAGAGCTCACTCCCCTTAGTTTTTCACATCTCTCTCCTCCACATAGGCCCTATATAAATGGAAGGAGGAGGGAGTACTGCATACTCTAGTATAGATGTTGTCAGTACTCCACGTGTACTATTGGACAAGGAGCTTAAAAAAGTTACTATTGGACTGGCTATACGTGGCGAAATACTAGTAGGAAGAGCATGCGCGAGAACAAGCACATTCACGTGGTTGAAATCAAATTGGAAACCATCTCGAGTACAAATCTAGGAGTACATACGAATCTAACAATATTGATTGGGCGTTGTTGAATGTTGATACTTTTTTGATCAAAGTAGAGATACTTTGACTACACATAAAACTTATATGTAAACTAGAAAGGATAGGAGGGAGTATATTGTACGTTCAAAAATGAAACAAACATTGAATACCCTTTATATATGATTTGCGGATGCTATGATCACCGGTTCAAAATTTTGAATCCGCCTTAGGTATCACGTGCCCCCACTCGTTCTCTCTCGGTTTCATCTCGGGGTCCGGAGATCGATTGAAAGAGGACTAGGGTGGGTACATGCGAATGATACTCGGCGGAATGTTCAAATGAGGCATGCGGGAGGATGGACTCGACCGGAGGGCGACATGTTCGATGGAGAAGAGGGTTGGAGAGGAATGAGAAATAAGCAAATGCCACATGATTATACTTGAACGGCTCAAATAAACAATAAGTTGTCTCGCTTGGCCTACATAGTGAAAGGCCTAATGCGCAACGCAGAGCACTGACGTTCGAATATGGCCAGGAAAACAGGGAAACCGACATGTGGGGCACACCCGTCGGGACGACATAGCGCAGACTAGTCCAATGGAGGAGCTGGCCCACGACCTCCTCGCCACCGACAACCGTTCATGTGGGTCGTTGGGGCCAACAACATGGCGCAGCTCCAGCACCGCCTCTGGACACGGCGATAGCAGTGAGCGACACACTCATATCGTCGCTAGACACGATCGGTTTCAGTGTGCCGGGGGTGGCGTTAGTGCTGTGGCACGACCAACAGTATGTTTGGTTTGTGCCCAAGGTTGCCCCATCAAAGCACTGGGTATCCAAAATTTTGGTTGAGGTATTGGTTGCCCATGATTTGGCCGACATTGGCAAGAAAAATGAACTAGAGTTGGCTAGAGTTCATTAGCACGCCAAAAAAATGGCAACCATCCAAACTAAGACCAATCTTTGGGTCATGACCAAAATTTTGGTAAGGTGCACTTTGGCCACAATCCAAACACACCCCAACACCCGGCTCGTCGAGGATACACGGGGCGCCGCGCCGCGTCCGTGGAGTGGTGTAGCATGGCCAATTGCATCCTCAGGACCTGAGACCATGTCGGGTCATCTTGCTTTTTCAATGACATGCGGGGATCGCATGTGAGCAAAGGGCATCTCCAATGTTGCCACGACCGCAGCTGACTACCCTGGCACACCAAAACCCTCGTCCCAACCGGCACCAGCTACCCGCATTCATGTTGTTCGTGCGTATGTTGTCATTAAGAGGCTCGGTGCCTGAGGAACCAACTCCGGCGACTTAATGACACACCCGGATGCTTGGCCGCATAGGAATGCGCTACTTAAAGCGGCAACGCCCAGCTAACCTCCACACCATAGCGCATCGTCCTCCTACCTGGCACCACATCCGCCATGACCGCAAGTGCGAATTCTTTGCGAGAGAGCTTGTCTTTGGGGATGAAGATCGAGGTCGCCGCCTCGCCTCTCGTGACGCAATAGCGGCGTAGACGGACGCGGACGCGGCCGCACAAGCGGTGGCCACACTGGCGGCCGACGACGAGAGCACCGTCAGCCACACATCCTACTTGCCACCGTCCAACGTCCGGCACCGCCGATGTCGGGGACTCCTCCGAGGATGAGTAGGGCATGGGAGGCGGCAGTGCATGGTGTGCCAACTGGCCGGTCTGTATCCCGTGTTCTACTCTTCCTCGCCGGAGACCGCACCTTCACTTCACGGGTCTTGAACCCCGCCCCCGTACATAGAGATCACAGATGGAGGACGTCGGTCGCCGCCATAGAATAGGTTTTGGGTCAGGTTTCTTTTATTTTTTTGTCCTGTAAAAGTTCGAAATGTAATGAAAATCTGTCGTGTTTGCATTAATCTCGACCGGTGTATATGAACTTTCACAATAATATAGTATATTGTAGGAGTACTAGCAAGATGCCCATGTGTTGCATGGAAGATCAAGATCTTGTGGGAGAAAAGGATGAACGAGGGAAAGCCTTATCTGCAAATGTGGAGAGGAGCGCAGGTAAATTGTCATAGTTTCCTTCCTATCCGTTAGATATAGATCGGACGACCTATATTGCAGGATGACAGGCACACCATCATCACCAACTCTGCTTTTTATTGAACCGAGACAAATCTAACATGCGAAGTAAAATAAACACATAGGGTCTATACATACACAATTTATCTTAGGCACTCCAATAGTACGTCCACTACACATTCACGCATTTCACATCTTTCTACATCTACGGGAACCTACGAAAGGGTTAACGTAAATTGCCTATCTCTCTCCTCACCTGATTTTCATGGTGGTGGGCCCCCTCCCAATCTACAATCAATAGCTCACATGTTTCACATTACGTTAATTATGTAACTGGGATTACGTAGGTGTAGCATTACTCGTCCTAAAAAACCCAACTAAGCCAACCTCCCAGCATATCGCGCGGGAAAAGACCCGACCGCGCCGTTTTAGTCGGGATTATCAGATTACTAGTAATCGTATCGATGGATCATCCGAAGCAACAAGTTTTTGTTTTGAGGGGGCGAAGCACCTAGTTTAAAAGGAAAAAAGGCGGTACACTCACAACACTCCTGTCACGGTCGCATTGCACCCTACACACGTTCGGTCCTGCACACGGCTCATGCAAACAGAACGCGTTTCAGCTTGCCTCTTCACTGACACGTGGGACTGCACTTTTTTTGAGGGAACGTGGGACTACACTTGGAGAAACCGACCATGCGCCAAACTCCCCCCGCCCACCACGCGAAAATCCTCCCCCCACCACCCAAAAATTCCCCCCAAATCCGATTCAACCGCCCTTCGGCCAACTAGCCAATAATATTCCCCAAACCTCCCTCCCCCCGTCCCCTCCACTCCATTCGCTCAGCCAAAGCCGCCCTCTCCGCCGCGTCGATACATCGGCGCCGCGGTTCGTCGAGGGGACGCACGGCGATCCTCTCGCTCCCACAGTACGCTCTCGTAGATTGCCGTCCTCTAGCCGTGCCGCCACCGCTGGCTACGTTCTTGTGGAGGCGCACGACGGTCAGCGCCGCCACCGCTGGCGACGTTCATGTGGAGACACACGGCAGTCAGCTTCTCCCATGGTACGCGCATTCTAGACCAAGGCCCCGTTCATGTCGGTGTAGCGATGAATGTTAGCTGATAGACGCTGTTAATCTCACTATTTGCCAAAGTAGTTTACAGGTAATATGCTCTGCTTAAGAAGCTTCCTTGCCATGTTCTGCACTCAATCTGCTTAGCTAAGATGGCATGCCAAGGCTGATTAGTTGCTAAAATATCCTTCCATATATTTATTATGACGTAGATTGCCATGGTCTAGTAGCTAATCTGTTAGGTGAAATAGCTCTACACGGTTTTATACTCGATCTTTGTTGCTGCGATGACCTTTGATAGTTTGATGGCTGTGTGCTCGGCCTCATTGACTGCTAAAACAGCCTGCCATAATTTAGCACTCAAATCTATTTGCTTAGATCTGCTCGTCCAAATATCTTGCCATAGCTTTAGACATCTACCTAGATATTTTTTTCTGGACTTCATAAAAAAGCACATATGTTTTTCTTGTAATATCTAGTGGAAGAACTAATTTGTATGTCTAACAGATGGACATGACTTGGATAACTTCTTCTCGAAGATTCTTTGCTGCATATGTCGAGGGGGTTGAAAACTTCATGAACTTTATCAGAGCTGAGTACGGTGGTCCGAAATCAGATGTGCTCTACCCGTGTAGCAGTTGTATGAATTCAGTTACAAGACCCCAGTCAATTGTGCAAAATCATCTACACTTGTATGGTATGTCGGTCACATATACTAGGTGGGTTCATCATGGTGAAACTGTGAACGTCAATGTTATTGACTACGTGGAAGCAGCAGGTCACCTCTTGATCTGCGTGATGCTCAGGTGGAAGAGGAAGAGGAGGTGGTGGTGGCGGAGCCAGTGAGTTTGACCAACATTGAAACAATGCTACAAAATGCTCGTGCATTCCATGAACTTTCACCCACAGAAGAAAAACGGTGGGCCCGCATGTTGGAACAATGCAACATGGCTGTCACCCTAGGAAATAAGCTGTCAGTATTCTCAGCTATGGTCACCTTTCTTCAGGTGAAGACATCTGAGCGGATGACCAACAAATCATTCGATGCGATGTTGGCTGCTTTCCGCAAATCTTTCCCAGTTGCGTCTGAGCTACCACGCACCTAAAGTAAAATGAAGAATTTCCTTCGTGCAGTTGGAATTGGATATGATATGATCCATGCTTGTAAGAATAATTGTTTCTGTTCCGAAAGGATTATGCCAACTTAAGTGAATGCCCGAAATGCAAATCATCAAGATGGAAAGATGGAGATGCTGTGAAGAGGATTCCTCATAATTTTTTGAGACATTTTCCAATTATACCAAGATTGCAGAGGTTGTTTCATGATGCTGAAACAAGAGAGGATGTACTGTGGCATTCTAGGAACTAGGAGTACAGAGCTCAGAATGTAATGAGCCATCCATCTCATGGTAGTGAGTGGAAAAGCTTCAATCATAAACACAAAAGGTTGGCTACTGACCCGAGAAACATTAGACTTGGTTTAGCTTTAGATGGATTTAACCCATTTGGCCACCAGAGCTCCACATATAGCATGTGTCCTGTGCTTGTTATCCCTTACAACATGCCTCCAAATGTCTGCACCAAAGAATCAAACTACATGATGGCCTTGCTCATCCCAGGTCCAAAAAGTCCTGGAATGGATTTTGATTTGTTCATGGAGCGTCTTGTGGAGGAACTTCAATAGCTATGGAGGGGTGTTCTCGCTCGAGACCTATATAGCAGCCCACCATATGATTTCTTTCCGCGAGCTGTTATAATTTGCTGCATCCATGATTATCCGGCTTTGGGCACTATGTCAGGGTGAATGACAGAAGGTTACAATGCATGTGTTCACTGTGACAGGAATCCGCTATCATACGCAATACTTAGCAAGATCTGTTACATTGGACACCACCGTTTCCTTGCCAAGGATAAGCCGCATCCTAGAAAATACTGAAGACATGTGTTCAATGCAAAGCATGCAAATTGTGATGCGCCAAAGAGGCTCACCGCCAATGAGTTGCAAGTGGAATTAGAGAAGGCCAGGCATATTACACCAGGAAACCATCCTGGTAATGGTAGCGGGAAAAGGAAGCGTGGTAGGGCAGAAGAGAGATTATTTTTTACCCGCAGGTCCACTTTGTGGGACTTTGAGTACTAGAAAGATTTGGATTTGCGGCATAATCTTGATGTGATGCACATCGAGAAAAATATATGTGACAGCATTATCGTCACACTTCTTAATATTGAAGGCAGGACGAAAGATACCTTAAAATCTAGGATTGATTTGACACACCTGGGTATCAGACAGGATTTGAAGGTGCAAGATGAAGGTAAACCATAGGATATGGCACCAGCTGTGTACGTCTTGGACAAGGTAAAAAGAAAAGAATTCTGCGAGGTCCTGTCACATGTGATATTCCCACATGGATTTGCTTCCAACACTGAAAGGAGAGTCAGTGCAGATGGAAACAAGGTACAAGGGTTGAAAACTCATGACTGTGATGTCCTACTTCAAAGGGTTTTACCTGTTATCCTTAGAGGATTGGGCCGCCCTGACTTATACAGAGCAGTTGCAGAGTTGGGACAATTCTTCAGGGAACTCTGCAGTAGAAATATCAGGATAGATGTTTTGGAGCATCTTAGAGACAAGATACCAACTATCCTATGCGACCTTGAGAAGATATATCCTCCAGCCTTCTTTGATGTGATGGTGCATTTGGTTGTTCATCTACCTGATGAGGCACTACTTAGAGGTCTAGTACAGTATGGCTGGATGTACCCTATTGAAAGGCGGCTAGGCACTTTCAAGGGCTATGTTAGGAACAGAGCTAGACCCGAGGGTTCCATTGCAGAGGCCTACATTGCTACAGAAGCGTTGACATTCTGCTCAAAATACATTGAAACAGCTGATTAGCTTAGCAAAGAGGTGGGTGAAGACAATCCCGGGCTCAATGTTTTCGGTAATTCTGTTCGAGTTATAGGGAAGAGTCGACAAGAGGACAAACCTAAAGATTTGGACAAAATGGTTTGGTATGTGTTGAATAACTGTCCTGAGATACTACCTTATATCAAGTAAGTGCAGTACTGCAGCTTATACATCGTAATCTACTAAACTTGCAGCACATTCTTATATATTTAGATGTTTGACGCGATCACTATGTTGTGCAACATCTAAAAAAAGGAGTTACTGCCGCAAAATCCAAGAAACATTGACAAACTGGTTATGGCAGGATTTGCGAAATGGTTCAAGAGCCATGTAAGCTTTTGAATTGCACTGTCAATTTTTTTAATACATTGAGTACATAAGATGATTATCTTGTCTATTTTCTAACCATAGGTTAAGAAGATGCGGGAGCATGGGCAGGCAGTTGATGATGCCCTTTACTTACTAGCAATGGGTCCTGATACTCGGGTAAGACATTATGAATCTTGCGTTGTTGGAGATGTGCGCTACAACGCCCTTGCACAAGGCGAAGGCAGGAAGACACAAAACAGTGCCATCATGAGCACGGATATGTATGACAAAGAGACAACTGAAATGTATGCTAACATAACATACATTGTTCAGTTGTAGTATATCTCCAGTTTCGAGGATCATCAGTGTGTGGTTCTGTTGTGCTGTCGTTGGTATAACCTATTTTCCAGGATCGCAAAACCCAGAGCTGATGATTATTTCAAATCCATCAATGTCAAGGCGGTGTACCAGACCAACGAGCCTTTTATTTTGGCAAATCAAGCAACACAGATATTTTTCTTGGAAGAGACATTTGCACGTAGCGATGACTCGAGAGTACTGCAAAGGTTTGAGCAGAGGAATTCATTTAATGAAGTTGCACAACAAGATGATGCTTACACTGCTCCTGATGTACAAGATAACACAGATGTTCCTAATATCTTTGAGAACCATCACGTCAATGATGCCAGAGAAAAGATTGCATGTCGTGCTGTGGACATACAAGAGTTGATCAAGAAGAAGCCAACGTTCGAGGATGTTGAGGACGAAGAAGAAGATGACACCGCGGGGAATTACGATTCAGACTGATACACATGGCGAAGATGTTGACGCTGCTACTGCGGATGATGATTACATTGCTTTTGTTGTATTTGCCTGTCAGGAGACTTTTTTTTATCTACTATGTGAAATTGTGTTTGCTATGACAACTGAAACCTAATGAACATGTTGTTTAGTATTTTGCTATGAGAACATCACTTGTTATGTATGCTGATTTGTGTTTGGTGATTGTATGACAACTAAAACATGATGACATTGTTGTTTAGTTGTACTCATATTTGGCTGTGAAACTTGAATTTGATGACATAGTTTGCTGTTGGACTGCAATTTGCTCGACATCTTCGAATTAGAACAAAGCTGACCCGACAGGGCCTCTGCTATTTATTTATTTATGAGCAAAAGGGGATACCCCCTGATTTTCATTAATAGAAATCATTAGATGTTTACAACACTACGCCCAGCCTACTACACAGGTTTCATTCATTACTAGTTTCAGCCAAGTGCTCATGTCATAGCCACTGAATACATCACGAGTGCTACATACACTGCAAATAAAGAGACAATCATCCTACAAAGCACATCGATTTTGCCTATTATCTTCACAAGCTCTTTAATCTCCTCATTGCTGTCAAGGTTGTTCAGCAGTTGTTGCTTGGCCATGATCAGAGGAACTACATCTTTAACCTTCTGCTCTACATCTTCCTCTTCTGTCGTTCCTCCAGTTACTTGTCCAACACCTCAACCTGCTGGTATTGGGATTCCTCGACTAACCAAATAATTAGCGTAGTTGCATTCCCCCACATCAGCAACTTCCTAGAAATACAAATCACACGAATCTTCCCTTTTCTGCACGAATCAAATTGGAAGATCATCAACCAAACTATTAAAAAAAATCAGCAACTGAAAGCAGTAGAACAACACTTAAACATATTATTACCCCATGATTCGGGCATTTGTAGAAGACTCGGCCAGGGTTGAGGATTGTGGTTGAGACGCGACGGATGACTCTGCGTGATTTGCAGAAGTGGCACCATACCAACGGCAGCGATTTGCGATGAGCAATCGACTGCGGTGCGTGTGCCGGCGGGGGTGTGATGAGACCCACAGGCGATGGTACGGGTGGTGACTTGGCGCATATCTGGTTGTTGCCCGCTGAAGAGCAGGTGGACGAGCAGCCAACGGACATGGTTGCTGCGGCCAGAGCTTATGATGCTAGGCAAAGTAAGTAGAGAAGAGGAGAAGCGAATGTTGGATATGTCAGTTTCATTACTTGGAGAGTAGCATAGCACCATATATAGTCATAGTCTAGGTTTGGACTCGAACCAGCTACAGGAGCACGTCTCTTTTTTTTCTAAAACTCGGCAACGTCTTTTTACTGGTACACTAGCTTGTTCTGTACGCCTTCCCAAGTCTTTGATTTTCTTTCTCTTTTTTTTGTGAGGAAGGAAGGAAGACAAAATTGAGAGTTCTTGGTACTCGAACCCAAGACCTCTCGGTTGAAAACCAAGGGTGCTAGTCACTTACGTGGTGAACATTCCCTGGGAGGAGGATGGCAGACGAACACATTTTCCTTGCAGTTTTAGTTGCGACACAAGATGAAATGGTCGCAGTTTCAGGAATGTTATCAGGCCAACGAGCCAAATTTTTCTTTTCTTCCTATATATAAAAAAGTATGCTACTTGGTGTCGGCTTAGTCAACAAACGATTGTGCCAACCTTGACCGTTGGACTGGCATTCAACGTCTATCGTGTTTCTTCAGTCTCTTCTTCCTTGAGCCACCAAAGCCAAACCAGCGCCGGCGGGACCGCTTGCTCCCACCTCCCACGGCTGGCTGTGCTGCCGCGCACGCATCGTGGCCACGTCGCACCCTAAAACTCTGCGCATCTTCCCCGGCTCCTGTTCGTTCCCGTCTGAGGCCTCACCATCGTCCTCCGCATTGGTTCGCTCGCCACGGCGCCGCCCTCCGGTGTTGTCAACATGGTCAACAACCGAGAGGAATAAGGAGATGACTGTACATGGTGAGGATGACAGTAGGGACCCAGCAGCGCGCACAGTAATCTTGTTTTTTTGGGACGGAGAAGGGTATCAACTGGGTTGTGCGGGACCCGTAGCCCGTCTAGCCCAGGCTTTTATTTCATATGTTTAGCACATGACCAGCCCAGTTTGTTTTTTTCCTTTCTAAAAATGGCTAGCCAGCTATTTTGTTTCTTGCAGAATAACCAACGTAGGCCTACTTGCTTTTCTACGCCCTGCTGGGCCGGAAATCTTTCAAGACGAGGAGGGATGCATTTCGCCCAGAAAACGGGCTATAAGTAATAAGAAATGGGCTATACGTAATAAAAAAGGCTGTAAAATGAAAAAATACAGCAAAGAGGCAATTAGTTCCAAAATACTATTTTCTTTCAGATTTTGATATTTTAAATTTCATTGTTTTTGTGCAGGTAAAATTTCATTGAATTTAAATTAAGGTATATTTAGATTTAAAATTAATTTGAATCTGGCTAGAAATTTTGGGTTGTATGCTGTTTGGGACAGATTTGGAGACTGACTTGTGGGTCTACTAGGTTGATGTGTACTTTGGCTTTGTCAACTTAGTCCGCAAACGATTCTAGCAGCAGTGACCGTTGGATGTTAATCCAACGGCCGTGCTTCTTCTTCAATATCTGATCTTCTTGCTCCAGCCGCCCAAACCAGCGCCGGTGGGACTACCTGCTCCCGCCTCCCGTGGCCGGCTGTGCTGCCGCACAGGCCGCACCGCCCCACCCTACTTCATTGCTGGTCAGGCCATTCCTCTACTCACCCACACCTCCTATTATTTTCTGGCGACGACAACCGGACCAGTAAACCCTCATACTCCCCACTGCGTGGGCAACCATTGCCAAGTCTTCCCCGGCTCCGTGTCGTTCCCTTCCTAGGCCTCGCCATCATCCACCGCCACGGTGCTCTCGGCGCGGCCTGGTCAACATGGTCAACGAACGACATCCATCGGACGTGGACTGTATGTGGAGAGGCTGACAGCTGGGTCCACGGCCGCACACAAGGAAATGCCTCCTTATTACGCACAAAATAATGATTCCTCCACCTGACAGCTGGGACCCACCAGAAGGGCCTCTGTATTTCACGAAAAAAACGTTCCCCCCGCTGACAGGTCGGACCCACCAGCTATATCTTTGCACGCAAGGAAGTGCCTCCTTATTACGCACAAAAAAATGAATACCCCCTGCTAGCTGGGACCCACCATAGTGGGAGGATGACTTGTGGGCCAACTAAGTTGACGGGGACGGGGGGCTTTGTCAACTTAGTCAATATGAACGATTCTAGCTCCAGTGACCGTACGATGTCCATCCAATGGTCGTAGTGCTTCTTCAACCTCTAGTATTCTTGCTCCAGCCGCCCAAACCAGCGCCGGTCGTGTCGCGTGCTCCTGCCTCCCGTGGCCGGCTACGATGCCGTGGAGGCCTCACCGCCCCCTACTACTCCCACCATTGGCCAGGCCATCCCTCTACTCACCCACACCCCCTGTCATTCTGCGGCAATGGCAGCCTCACATTGCAGCCGAACCAGTGAACCCTCGTACTCCTCTCCGCGTGGGCTTCCACTGCCGTGTCTTCCCCGGCTCTGCGTCGTCCCCTTCCTAGGCCTCGCCATCATCCACCGCCATGGTGCTCTCGGCGCGGCGTGGTCAACATGGTCAAGGAACGACTTCCATCGGACGTGCATTGTATGTGGAGAGACTGACAGCTGGGTCCACGGCCGCAGCAAGGAAGTGCCTCCTTATTACGCGGAAAATAATGATTCCTCCACCTGACAGCCGGGACCCATCGGACGGGCCACTATATTTTGCAAAAAAAACATTTCCCCCTAACTGCTGGGACCCACCAGCTACATCTTCGCACGCAAGAAAGTGAGTCCGGGCAAAAAAACGATTCGCCCCCCTGACTGCTGGGATCCACCAGCTACATCTTCGCACGCAAGGAAGTGCCTGACAGTCGGGACCCACCTGGTCGAAGCATACGTAGCATTGTCATTCTGGTCGCGAACGTGTACGTACATACTGGTGGATGTAGAGGCGCGCACGTGTTGTAGTAGAGGCGCGCACGTAGCATGTACACGTACGTACAACGGCCAGTGTGCAAGAAAGAAAATATGGCCACGTACGTACATACGGGCAGGGTCTCAAACGCCTACTCGTGCATACGTACGGCCAGGGCTCGTGTACATGGCTGGGTCTGAACGGAGAAACCGCGTCGTCGTTGTGTTCATGGGGAGGCAACGGAATGCGTCGTGTTCATGGGGAGGCAACGAAATGCGTCGTGTTCATCGGGAGGCAATGAAACGCGTGGGAGCCAACCGGCTTGGACAGAACAGGCGATGGAAACAAGGCCCGGCATACTGCAGAACAGAGGAAACGGCCTTGTGTTCGACCGGCCACGTTCGAAACGGGATCCTGTTCATCGGGAGGTGTCTGGCGTACCGCAAAACAGAGGAAACGGACTTGTGTTGGACCTCCTATGGTCGAAACGGGGTCCTGTTGATCGGGAGGGGTGTGGCGTACCGCAAAACGGACGAAACGGACTTGTGTTGGAGCGCTACGGTCGAAACGGGGGTCCTGTTCAACGGGAGGGGTGTGGCGTACCGCAAAACGGGACTCCACGGGATACTGTTCATCTCCACCATCGACCTCCTCCAGCCTCCACGGGCTACTGTTCATCCACCGTCGACCTCCTCCAGCCTCCACCTGTGACTGTTCATCCACGGGCTCCTGTTCATCCAGCCTCCACCGCGCGCTACTCCACCGGCTACTATTCAACCACCCCTCTCCACGGGCTCCTGTTCAACCACCCCTCCACGGGCTACTGTTCATCCACCCCTCCACCATCTATTGTTCATCCATCCCTCCATGGGGTCGTCCTGTTCATCCAACCCTCCACGGGGTCCTGTTCATCCAGCCCCAACCAGCTCGATCGATCAGGGTCCTGTTCATCCAAAGGCAACGCCACGGGTCCTGTTCATCCACCCCCACCACTCACTGTTCATCCAACCCCCCACCCCCCGCAACGCTCACTGTTCATCCAGAGGCAGCATCGATTGGCTTCAGTTAGTAGCATTAGCGAAGGAATCGCTCGATCAGGTCCAATTAACAACCATCGATCAATCGCTCTGGTTCAGTAACGCGTAGCCTGTAGTGCAATCGCTCGGGTTTAGTTAGAGCCCAATGCCTCGCTCGGGTTCACTTAGAGCCAACGCCTCACACACACGCGCGTATGTGTACGAGAGAAACGCGCATCGCTCGGCCCCCGACCACCCACCGTAACCGGGAACTCCCCAAAATTTTCCTCGCCCTTGCTTCTACCATGGTTTTTTCCGCCATGGACGGCCCAAAGAATGTCATGCAGCTGATGTCGGTGTCAAAACCGGCGGATCTCGGGTAGGGGTCCCAAACTGTGCGTCTAAGGCTAATGGTAACAGGAGGCTGGGGGCACAATGTTTACCCAGGTTCGGGCCCTCTCGATGGAGGTAATACCCTACTTCTTGCTTGATTGATCTTGATGATATGAGTATTACAAGAGTTGATCTACCATGACATCATAGAGGCTAAACCCTAGAAGCTAGCCTATGGTATGATTGTTGTTCTTGTCCTACGGACTAAACCCTCCAGTTTATATAGATACCGGAGGGGGCTAGGGTTAAACAAAGTCGGTTATCTACATATCCGGATTGCCAAGCTTGCCTTCCACGCAGAGAGTCCCACCCAGACACGGGACGAAGTCTTGAATCTTGTATCTTCATAGTCCAACAGTCCGGCCAAAGTATATAGTTTGGCTGTCCGAGGACCCCCTAATCCAGGACTCCCTTAGTAGCCCCTGAACCAGGCTTCAATGACGATGAATCCGGCGCGCAGATTGTCTTCGGCATTGCAAGGCGGGTTCCTTCTCCGAATACTCCATAGAAGATTTTGAACACAAAGATCGTGTCCAGCTCTGCAAAACAAATTCCACATACCACTGTAGAGAGTACAATATTCTAGAAATCTAATCTGCTGACATCTTTTCATAGCTTGACATCACACCGCGGCTCGGTCATTATTCGAACCATTTTTCAACCCGCTACTGCACATATCACGAGGCGGTTTTATTGGCATGTCTTGTCGAAGCAAAGATCGTGTCCCCTTATCTCGGGATTCTCATCAATACGGGCGTGGGTAACCCAACCACGCCATCAACGGGCGCTCGGTGAATAAGCGAGTTTACTGGGCAAGTGGGGAGGCGCAGGATCCCTGCGGCCTTTATAAGGAGATAAGGACTCCCCTTTTTCTTCCATGCCTTCTTCTTTCTTTGCTCATCCATTCCCCTCTGCTCGAGCTCCAGCGCCCAAGCGTTCGTCTTCTCCGCCCAAAAAGGTCATCCGAAAATGTCCGGATCTGGAGCAGGAGGCAAGTGGATGGCCTCTACCGTCCGGGAGAAGGATATCAAAAAGCTTCGGGAGGTCGGGTATCTGGCCAAGAAAATCAGGCACCATCTTCCCACGTCGGGTCAGATCGTCCCTACTCCGGAACCCCACGAGAGGGTTGTATTCCTCCCTCATTTTGTCAGTGGGCTAGGTTTTCCCCTCCACCCATTCGTTCGCGGCATCATGTATTATTATGGGATCGATTTTCATGATCCATCCCCCAATTCCTTCCTCAACATCTCGACATTCATCGTCATGTGCGAGGCCTTCCTCCGCATCTCGCCACACTTCGGCTTATGTCTGAAGATCTTTTATGTGAAGCCCAAGGTAGTGAGCGGCGAGCATGCCGAGTGCGGAGGCGCCATGGTGAGCAAAATGCTCAACGTCACATGGCCGGCAGGTACTTTCAATGATTCCATTAAAGAGTGGCAGCAGCAGTGGTTTTACATCACTAAGCCGCGTGGCACGGAATGGGCCGCTGCTCCCGAATTCCGATCTGGAGCCCCCCTGCAGCATACATCCTGGCCCAAGAAGGGCCTAGACTGGTCTTTGCCCGACGAGTTGTCGGCGCTCCAGACGCGCGTCAAGCGTATGGAAGACAAGAATATTAAACTTGTCAATGTAGTCCAGGTGATGTTAGTTCGCCGGATTCTTCCTTGTCAACACAGGGCTTGCAATTTATGGAAATTCGACCCGGCCAAGCACTAGACCCTGCTAGAGCTCTTCGGCTCCTCGCACAAGGATATTTGGAAGGTGCTCTTTAAGTCCGGCAAATCGTGGCCGGACTCCGCCGAGGACCGCGGTACCAACTGTCCCACCCTGCAAGTTCGGTAAGTCATTGTATGTTGGCAATTCATATGTTTAATTCGCATATCCTAAGGAAAATGCTTAATGTGTTTTCCACAACTCTCCTAGGGCTGGACAAAGAAGGTGGGGCAGATCTACTATCTGGCCCCTCCGCCGAAAGAACCGGCCGGCCCACTTCTAACGAAGATGCTGGTCCCGGCGCCTTACAAGGCGCCGAAGAAGAAGGTCGAGAAGGAGGCCAAAAAGACCAGGGGCGCCCTTCGTCACCGTGGCACTTCGGACACAATATCCGCAGACTCTGATGCCCGATCTTCCTCCAGAGAGGACGAGGAATAGGAGGAAGACCCATCCCCCACGAGGGGAGGAAAGAAAAGGACGGCCTCCACATCTTTGGAGGCCGAGTCACCTAAGAAGGGAAAACTCCCCTTCCAGAGGAGTCCACCGCTGCTGCCGACAACAGCCCAGAGTGGGATCCTAGGGCCCAGCCCCTGGTGAACTCATAAGTAAAAATTCGAATACGTTTATGCGTCCAGACTCATCATGGCATAGTATCTTAATTTGAGCCATTCTTTTTTGCAGTCCGGCGAGGTCCCGCACCGAACAATCCTCGTCGGAGGATTTACTGGGCTCAAATGCTATGGAGAGCGGGACACCCCCAAAGGCTCCTTCCCCCAAACATGTGAATGACACCGAGGTTTCGTCCCAGAAGGACCCAGGCCAAGGAGGGGGGAAAGATCGTAAAGGTGGCGCCAGGAGGTCAAACTTCGGGGGCCGGACACATGGGAGAGAAGGCTCCCACAGACTTCGATGGCGGGGGCTATCTTGAGTTCGACCCCCAGCCGGACGCGATTCCGGAGACCAATACGGCTCCAGAAGCGGGTAGGCGGCCTCCCTCGACTAGAGGGGGTGTGCCTGTTCCACCGGCAACCTCTGTCCAACCAGAGGCACCGGATATTTTATCGGCGGCACTGAAAGGCGCCTCCATAGTTGATGAGCATCGTGCCCTTATGGGTGCGGTGATTGAGAAGATTCAGTTAGCTGAAAGTGGACTGAATGAAGCTTGCATCAGCCTTGTAACGGGCTTTGAGGTATGTTTGTGAGGTTTCGAAGAGTGTCATAGTATAGGTAGTAGCCCCTGATACACTGTTTGGTGAAAGAAAGAACAGAACAGGGGATCAAATAAATGTTCGCAGGAGACTCACTTTATGGCATCTCTCTTTTGTTCAAAAGCAGGCGTCTGTAGCAACTGCCGCCTCTCAAACTGCGGAAGTCTCCGGACTGAGGCAGAGTCTGGAGCGGGCCGAAGGAGAACTTGGCCAAGTGAAGAAGCAGTTGGAGGATAACCAAGGTATGCAGAAACCTTGTTCGCATTCAGCACAAATGAATTAGTCAGTATGATGAAAATATTTCTATGATGTGCTCTAGGGGCGACGTCCGAAATTGAGGCTCTTAAGAAGGCTGTGGCCGAAGCCGAGAAGAAGGCAGCCGTAGAGCAGGCTCTTTGCGAAAAGCACGAGGCCAGGGTTATTGAAGCTGAGCGAGAGCTTCGAGAGGCCATGAAGAAATGCGAGACCTTGGAGCAGAGTCTATCAAGGAAAGAATCCGAACTCTCCCAAGCTCGCCAAGCCACAAGTGATGCTCGGGGGGAAGCCCAAGGTGCCCTGAAGGAAATCCAGGAGGCGAGGAAGATTGCGGTTGGTAAGGCTTTTTCTATACAAAGCGGGTATTTGAAAGGAGAAAATCAAGTTGATAATTTGAATTCTGATTTCTCCAAGGGTGTTTGTGGAGCTGCCACGCAGCATATCTGATGTCGCACAATTCTATCGAGCTGAAGAAAGGAGCACTGTGGAGAAGCTCTTCTGGTCGCAGTATCTGGCGCCGGTGTATCCGGTGCCACTTGCCGATCAGCTGAAGCAGTTGATCGAACTGCATAAGGCGGCCAAACTAGCCATGAAGGATTTAATTATCCGGCTATGGCCCGCCGAGCCGATCCCAAGCAGCTATTTCGGGCTCGTGAAGCGGCTTGTGAGTGCCTGCCCTCGACTTGATGTCATCAAGCGATCGGTCTGTATTGAGGGTGCGAAAATGGCCTTCGCCCGCGCAAAGGTGCACTGGGGGAAGATGGATGCTGAAAAGCTGATGACTGAGGGACCGCCGGAGGGGAATGAGCACCGTAAGCCCGAATTATATTATGATAGTGTCCTAAAAGGATCCCGCCTTGCGGCGGAGCAATGCACCAAGGACATTATATTTCCATGAATACAGTCATGTTGTCCTTTGTAATGTTGAACAAGGTCATTTCTATTATTTATTGCCTGTTATTTGAAAGTTTTTCCTCCTGTGCGGCTATTTTATATATATTAATCCTGAGAGTTGGCCAGTCGTCGGCTTCTGCCCCCACGTAGGAAGTACGGGGGTGTTCGGGATAAACCTGAGCACTCTTTATCCCAGTTTTGGGTCCTTGAAGGAGGTGTTCAGCGCAACGAACCAGGCAATCAGACTATATGGCTTTATCACTCTCACTTAGCCATAGGAGTTTGACAAAAGGAAGGTAGACGCAGCCCCTGGTGTTCGGAAGACCACACGAGGGGCTCTATAAGCACCTGATCGGAAGAAAAACCGATCCATCGCACGCTGCATTGGTTATAGCATAATGCGGAAGAAATCCTTAAAGATTTTACAACCTCTCGAACAGCTGACCAGCTCTCGCCGTATCATGACAGTCAGTTTTCGGCTTTCTCTACTGAGGTGCTCGTCCGGAAGAACCGGGACACAATCGCAGTAGTTCTCCCTGTGCCGCCCTAGCCGATATAGCGGAATGTAAGGCAGCAAAACATAGGAGCCGGGCAAACCCAACTTTGACCCAAGACATGATTCGGAGCTGATGCATATAATGCTATAAGTTCGGGGTGTCGAACGACCGTGAAGGTGGTCGGACTTTATTGCCGTATTATGGGTACAATGAAGCCCCTCGCATATTAAGGCATATCGCGATGTACGGATGCCATTTGACAAAGAGTGTCGATAAGAAACAACAACAGATGAGCGTCAGATAAAGCCACATGTTGTAATTGAATAACGCGTCGATGCGTATGAGTACAGGTAATGCGATGAAAAATAAACATGATTTTGGAACCTGCTGAGGCCAGGCGGGAGGAGGCTGTGCGCGGATCCGGAGTATGGTCGGATGGTCATCGAGGGGAATATCTAAAGATTCCCTTGTGCGTTCAAGCTGTTTCCATGTCACCAGTCCTGGCCTACGCAAAAGTGAACCTACAAAGAAAATGCAAGAAACGTTTGTGTGTCACGTAGCGATTGAGCACAGTGTGTGGCCTATCCAGACTCTGCCTCATTTTACTGCCAGAGTGTTTTAGTTAAGCTCCGAACGAGCCGGGCTATCCCGCCGCGAAGTAGTTCGGACTCCCTTGACGGTGTCCGGGAGTTTGGCCGTCGCCTTGAGGTTCGATCGAAAGATGCCACTCGTTGCTTCTTCTGCTAAGGTGGTGGTATACTCTTTGGCACAGAGGGGAGGTTCGGCCATGCCATTAACTATTATGACGCTGTGCGAACCAGGCATCTTGAGTTTTCGGTAGGCATAATGTGACACCGTGTTGAATCGAGCAAACGCAGTTCGTCCGAGCAGTGCATGATAATTACCGCGAAAAGGGATGATGTCGAAGATTAACTCTTCGGTACGGTAATTGTTTGGTGATCCGAAGACTCCCTCCAGAGTGATGGAGCCTATACAACGGGCCTCCACACATGGTATAACACCTTTAAAGGTGGTTTTAGTGGGCTTGATCATCGAATGATCAATACCCATCTTGCGCACTGTGTCCTGATACAGCAGGTTCAGATTGCTGCCTCCGTCCATAAGGACTCGTGTGAGGTGGAATCCATCAATTATTGGGTCAAGGACGAGTGCGGCTGAATTACCCTGATTGGTATTGGCCGGACGATCCGTACGATCGAAAGTGATCGGCCATACTACATGTTGTGGGGCGACTGGCTCCATTAAGTCGACATCCCTAAGAGTGCACGTCCATTCCAGTTTGGGAATGTGGATAGCGTTTATCATATTCACCATTTTGATTTGCGGGGGAAATTTCTTTTGCCCTCCTTTGTTTGGTGATCGGGGCTCCTCGTCATCGTCATCGCTTTGAGACCCCTTCTCCTTGTTTTCGGCACCTGACCTACCGGCTTGTTTGAAGACCCAGCATTCTCTGTTAGTATGATTGGCTGCTGTTCCTGGGGTGCTGTGAATTTGGCATGGACGATCGAGTATGCGGTCCAGACCTGTGACACTCCAAAAAATTTTGTTTTCGTTTTCAGCAAAAGCCTTACTTGGTTTGAAGAAGGTCATTTAAATCCTTCCTAAAACCTCTCTCTCTCTCAAAAACTTTTTCCCTTGGCAAGGGATTTGATTTTTGCATCCTCTGCAACCCTGGTATTTGGTTATTAAAAACCTTTCTTCTGAGTTTCCATTCTCAAAAACATTTCTTGGATTTTACTTTCTTTTAAAAGGAAACCCTAAAGGTTTTGGAGCTATTCTTTGTTTTGAACCATCCTTGGTTTTACCATGCCTCTTGTGGTAAATTCTCCCAAAATCCCTCCCTCCACTTTGGGGCAACCCAAACATTCTGTCCCAGCAAGTTAAATCCATTTTTGGATTTTTATCCATTTATTTTTCTCCCCAAAACAATTCTGTCATATATTCTAAGCCTAGATGCTTTACAAAGGAAGTGCCTGATTTCCTTTGATTTTTGATCTCAAACCAACTCCTCTGGATAGTCTCTAGCACCCACTACCTAGAACCATCAACATCCACTCTTCCTCTTTTCAAAATTTTCAAGTTTCAACCTCTGCAAGTTTGGACCAGATTCATCATTTTTGATGAAATTCATATTTTCCTTTCCCCAAAAATTCCACCAAAATTCAGGCAGCCCCCAGGTACTTTGAGAGACCACCACACCAAAGATCAGCCCCAGATAAATTTTTCTCATGCTCAAATCATTTCATCAAACACTTGTCCGACACTGTTCCTGTGCACTTTCAGTAAAAATTCAGAGTTCAGAGTATCTTCAATGTCATTTTTCGTCAGTGACCTGTCATCGACCACCCGTGCACACTGGCACATTGCGCACAACCCTTTCTCCCTGGCCAGAGCACCGCACGCCTGCTTGGACGGACGCAGGTGTTGGTGGTGGCAAGCATCGCCGATGCCGGCAGCTTCTGCGGTGGCAGAGCCACCCGTGGCGGCCAAACGGAGCCAGCACCGGCTCGCTACGCCGTTCTGCACCGCCCAATGCTCCCTAGCCCTCCGCGTGGCTTCATGCATGCCAGCGCACACCGCAGCACCGTCGCCGTGGCCCGGCAAGCACAGGGCGCGCCCTCTGCCGCCGACGGGCCACGCTGCCCCGTTCTGCTGAAACCAGCCAGCACGCCCGATCCAGCCAAAGTTAGATGCTAAACGGAGCCCGTGGACCTCCACGTCGATGATCAACCGCCTAATCTCCCCAACCAAGCACTGCGCCGCCGTAACCATCACCGGAGATCCCCGTTCTCGGCCACCGCCTTGGATCGCCTATAAAATGGAGCCCCGAGCTCATTCTCGGCCACCGCCTTGGATCACCTATAAAATGGAGCCCCGAGCTCGTTCTCGGCCACCGCCTTGGATCGCCTATAAAATGGAGCCCCGAGCTCGTTCTCGAGCATGCACCACCACTGCACCTCACCAGTACCCCGCCAAGCCACTAGGAGGACCTCGAGGAGGTCTCCTCCCCCAACTCCGGCCACCCCGATCCGCCTCGGCCACCAGCTCGATACACTCCGGTGAGGCCACCCTCGCCACCCAAACCTTGTCAGTAGTCTCCTCGGGAACCCAGTGATCTAACCCCGGCTCCAATTTGACCTCCGCAGCCCTCCCCGATGAGATCCAACTCCACCCGAGCCGCCGTCCATCGAAGCAAGGACCGCCGTCGACGTGGTGCTCGCCGACGACCACAACCACCACCCACCGACGCGGAAGGACGCCCTGAGCACGTAGGTACTCTCCGATCATCCTAACTCGCCGTGAATCGCCGCCGGCGACCACCGCAGCTCTCGGGTGCCGACGAGCCCTGTTTCTCCCCTTTGAAAATTTAAACCTGTCGGGTGGGACCCCCTCGTCAGTGTTTTCTCTTTTTTTCGAATCGTTTTCTGTTTTATCAGTTGACCCCCTGGAAACTTTTTGTTTCATTACAGATAAGTCCCTGGTTTTAAAACCTTTATAACTTTTAAACAGAAACTGATTTTTGATTATTTCTTTTTCTGTCATCTTTATTTTTCTGTCTAGTTTTTTGTCATATTTATTTGAAAAATAATTGGAACACTTTTCTGTGCACTCGCGATATTTACATTAAGTACGTATTTTTCTTATACCGTAGATACCGGAGGAGGTGACGGAGCCGCGAACTTCGCCAAGTTAGACTCCGACTACTCGGAACCAGACAAGCATGTTTGAACTTTTGATATGATGAGTGTTTGTTGCATGTTTGCATTAAGTAGTCTCATGGCATGTTTATGAGCATTTCGATAAATGTTATATTACATGCAAAAGTGAGGCAAGTAAGTTTCGAAAATCCATATGTGGTTGGATATAAGTTTGCATAGCCATGTGATGGCATGAGAATGGGTAAGATGGCAGTGTTGTAGCATGCCAGTCTTATGCCAGACCATTTGACTTCAGTATCAACGTGAATCAAGTCACGTTCCCATTCGTTTTCCTCCCTGTACTACCATATGTTTTCCGCAAGGAATATGGCTTAGTAAGTTGCAAACCGCTTTCCTGGTACACACCAAATAGAGAGGCTGTGATGAGGGTTCCATGGCCCTGGATTAAAGCCCGTCATCCGGTCAGGGGGCATGGGTGTTTCCGGTTGGGACCGAGAGGGGGGCACCCCTTAGAGCACGCGTATAGAAATTTGATCCCATGCTATTCGAGGTTGTGACCTCCTCGTCTCAAAGTTTTTCTTGGACGTTGTCTAAGGTGATTCCTAGCATCATGAGGTGGAATGGGTGTGTACTGGTTAGATGTGTTTCTACCGAAATACCGTAAAGGGAACTAGTCCTTCGTGACTACGGAAATCCGTTGGCAGTGGACAATTAGTACAAACTCTGCAGAGTCAAAAATCCTTTGAATCATCTTGTACATGTCCAAGTACTGTATTCATCTTATCTTGTCAAATATCAGTCCCAGTGACAACACTCCGGTGAACCACATGAGTGTTAAGTCCGGTTAAAAGTTATTCTTGTGGATGGACTAACCTGTTATTTACTTTTGATATAAGCCCTTTCTGTGACGTCGCTCAGACGTTCGACTGTGGCACACTTGTTATTTACTTTTGATATAAGCCCTTTCTGTGATGTCGCTCAGACGTCCGACTGTGGCGCACTTGTTATTTACTTTTGATATAAGCCCTTTCTGTGATGTCGCTCAGACGTCCGACTGTGGCACACTTGTTATTTACTTTTGATATAAGCCCTTTCTGCGATGTCGCTCAGACGTCCGACTGTGGCACACTTGTTATTTACTTTCGAGATAAGCCCTTTCTGCGACGTCGCTCAGACGTCCGATTGTGGCACTCTTGTTGTTTACTTTTGATTAAGCCCTTTCTGTGATGTCGCTCAGACGTCCTACTGTGGCACACTTGTCATTTACTTTTCAATATAAGCCCTTTATGTGGTGTCGCTTAGACGCCCGACTGCGGCATGACTATTTATTTATTTACCTTTTGAGGCGTCGCTCCAAACACCCGATCGGTCTTCAGTTGTTTGTTGGATTTTCGGGAGGACTACCACCCGACTTCCTTTTTACTTATCATGTCGTGCAAATATTTTATTATTTGAATGAGCATTATTATTTTGCTCATGACGCATTCATGCATGCCTTTGTTATATCTTTTGTCCGAACTGTCTTGCGAGTACTTTCAAAGTACTCACCTGGCTTGTTGATTTGGCCAGATGTTGATGAAGGCGATCTCATGGATGAAGAGTTCAATAGCGAGTCCGACGCCTAGAGGAGTCCCAGTCAGTCCCGTGCGATCCTGGATTTGGTCACTGTATTATATTTGCTTCCGCTACCCCAGAAATAAATTCATCGAGCCTCACCTCGACGCTCGATGAGCTGCCAGTTTAGGAGTCAAGTTATCCACCACCACTTTTATCTCGAGTTAGTAGCATGTCACCTCACCCCTGTGTCATAACCGCCCTTATGTACAATATTGGCGTGTTTGTAATAAATTGTTGAGCAACCTCAGCTCAACCCTGTAATATATTTGATGCTACTGGTCTTCTGTATTCAAGTATTTGTCTACCAGTAAGGATAACTCTTCCTATACTGGGATCGAGAGATCAATTTTCTCAATAAGTATTTTATTGAAAAAACGGTCGTGACAAACTTGGTACCAGAGCCAGGCTGACTGTAGGAAACCACTAGGTGCGATCGCTAATCGGTTATTAGCATAGTAGAGTTCATTCATATTTTTTTACAAATGTAGTCATTTTCTGATAGTTAGAATAAATTTATGATCTGACCATTCAGAATTTTCGCCTACTTTTGTAGATGGCTGGCAATGACTGTGAGTCACAGGTGTTCGCCAACGTGCCTGAGGGGTTCGTCAAGCTCCCCTCCTTCATCGTCCAGGTCGCGATGGGGCCATCAGTGCGCCCAGTCTTCACACTCTACCCACACAAGATCAACGACAGTCTGACCATGCACCAGGCCGCGGTGCAATTCAAGGGAGGGCGTGTTGAGTTACGCCGCTTCCGGTTCTTGGGGAGAGCCATGCCTACGGAGAGGCATGCTATGCAGATGGCTGCCCGTGAGGCGATAGCTCGTCTCCGGGATGTTCTTCCTTCAATGAAGACTCGTCGCTACCGCTACCTTCCATGCCATGTGCCATACACCTGTCATTACTCATTCGCTTGCCCCAGAGGAGAGCGAGACGAGGCCTTTGAGATGCTTGTCGAGTTCCTTCGAGCTCTGGAGGCAGCCTTCGATAGCATGGTGGACGACCTTGTAGCTGCCCGCATGGACTCAGTCCATGGCTGTGCCGCCAACAGGAGGGAGCTCCTGCACACCGCTCCACCGCTGACTTTCATTTTGTCCTCGGCATCCCATTCACCTACCATTTTCGCCACTGCTTGTTGCCTGCCTACCACCGAGGAGTTCAACCAAGTCATTGCACCCACTCCCGTCCGCTCTGCACCACCTATTGCGCCCACTCCTATTCGTGTTACTCCACCTATTGCGCCCACTCCTATTCGTGTTACTCCGCCTATGGCACCCGCTCCACCAGCTCAGCACAGTGCTTCACGTCTGGAGCCTATTAGCGAGGAGGAAGTTGAGTCCCCAGCCTCACTGCGCCTCACCCTCGGCAGGCCAAGGGAGATCCTCACCATCTCCGACTGAGTATGCTTAGCCGCCATGTGATGTACCGACTTGTACTATATGTTTATATGTACATAGGTTGTGAGAAGTAGCTTGTTTGCGCATCATGTAGGGTCTAGAGAAGTGCACTAGCCTAAATAACATGTCAGGAATATGTACGCATATCCTGAGTGATGTATTGTATAATTACTGCTTGCGTGTAAGATATGTAATAGTCCTTCTCCGTGCGCAATCATTTATTTTCTTGAAAAATCCTGGAGCTTTTAAAATTTCTGTATGTGTGAATTTATTGACTGTTGCGACTCTTTTTCTTTTCTTACGAGTTCTACAAAATATATCCCATAGTGAAAGATGTCTCATCCTTGGACGCGCTCCATGCCAATTCTGCCAGAGGAAAATTATGGCACACCACCAAACAACAATTTCACACAGGGGCAGTCAAGTCAACAGGACAGTGAAACAACATTTACCCAAGTATGTTGCCTTTATGAACAGAGTCAGCAACAACATCAGGAAATGATGAACCAAGTCATTAATATGGGAAATCACCGTGGACAGTATCAGCAGCAATCCAAGTTGTCTGAGCTACAGAAGACGCGTCCCCCAACATTTTCTCATACCGACAAACATCTTGAGGCCGACGACTGGCTTCGGGACATGGAAAGAAAATTAATTATTGCACAGTGTTCAGACCGTGAGAAAGTACTATATGCACCGCACTATCTCACTGGAGCAGCTGCATCATGGTGGGAAAATTACCTACACATGCACCCCAACGAAAATGAAATAACCTGGGAGGAATTCAAGGAAGGTTTTCGTGGGGCACACATTCCTAAAAGTGTTATGAAGATCAAGAAGAGAGAATTTGATGACCTCAAACAAAGGACCATGACGGTGTCAGAATACAACAGCCAGTTTACTCTGCTGTCTCGCTATGCCAACGAAGAGCATATGACTGAAAGCAAGAAGATGGAAAAATTCTTGGAAGGCCTGGCACCCGCGCTTAGATGCCAGTTGGTTGTGCACACTTTCCCAGATTTCAAGACACTGGTGGATAAGGCGATTACCTTGGAAAATGAGCGACGCAGCTTGGAGGATTTCCGCAAACGCAAAAGGGACCAGACTTCTCAGGCTCGAAACCACCGAAGCAAGACGGAATTTCAGAAAGGTGGGACACACAAACCCACGACGAATAATTCACACCCAATCAAGAATTTCCATGCAAGGGACAAGGAGTTCACATATCGCCCAGGCGTTACTTGCTACGCTTGTGGAGAACAAGGGCACTATGCCAAGCAGTGCCCCAAGCCAAGGAACTCAACCCCAAAGCCAAACAATAGTGGCAATGATTCAGCGCCCAAGCGAAACAATTTCAACCCCAATAACAACCACAGGAAGGGTCATCTGAACCACGTGACCAAAGAAGAAGCACAAAATGCCCCGGATATCGTACTTGGTACGTTCCCTATCAACACAATACCTGCCACGGTTTTGTTTGATTCTGGAGCTTCTCACTCGTTCATTTCAAAGAGATTTGCTTTGCAAAATAATTTTTCGATGCTTCCCTTGGAAAAATCCATGATCATCAAGTCCCCTGGGATTAAGCAAGTGACCCAGAGTTACTGTCAAGGTGTGGTTATTGAATTTGAAGGATTGAAGTTTTACGCCAACCTTATTGTATTGGAAAATAAAGGACTGGATGTCATCCTAGGGATGGATTGGTTAACCACCAACAAAGGTTTTATTGACTGCTTCAACCGGACCGTAATTCTCACCCACCATCACGGGAAGACAATAAAGGTTTCAGCCAAAGAAAGACAAATATCTCGGCAACCGAGGTTAAACAAGGTGGACATTTCTGAGTTAAGCAAGGTTCCAGTAGTGTGTGAATTTCCAGACGTATTTCCCGAAGAACTACCAGGCATGCCACCAGACCGAGAGATAGAATTCAGCATTGAGCTAGCACCCGGAACCGCTCCCATTTACAAGAAACCATACAGAATGGCACCATCCGAGTTAGTAGAATTGAAGAAGCAAATAAAAGAATTGTTGGACAAAGGATACATACGAGCCAGTTCCTCACCTTGGGGTTCACCAATTTTATTTGCCAAGAAAAAGGATGGGACACTGAGACTGTGTATAGACTATCGAGCATAGTGGTCACCGAAGGCAGTGTGTTGAATTTGGAAATATAGCCTACCCTGGTAGAAAAGATTAAGGAGGCTCAGCATGGACACCCCAGCATTGATGGCATAAAAAAGAAAGTGAGTTTGGGCAAGGCCTCAGAATTCAACATAGACGAGCAAGGAATATTGTGGTACGGATAAAGACTTTGCGTACCAAATATCAAGGACCTCAAACAACAGATTCTAGCTGAAGGCCACACCGCTCCGTATTCAATCCATCCTGGAGGAACAAAAATGTACAAGGACCTTCAGGAAATTTTTTGGTGGCACGGTATGAGAAGGGACATAGCCACATTCATTGCATGTTGTGATTCTTGTCAATGCATCAAGGCCGAGCACCAGAAACCAGCCGGATTATTACAGCCAAATAAGATACCCGAGTGGAAATGGGACGAGATTGGAATGGATTTTATTGTTGGGCTACCTCGGTCACGACATGGAAATGATGCCATATGGGTCATAACCGACAGATTAACTAAGGTGGCACATTTTATCCCGGTGAAGACAACTCACACCACTCAGAAGCTTGCCAGACTTTATCTTGCCCGTATCGTCTGCCTGCATGGAATCCCAAAAACTATAATATCTGACAGAGGCACACAATTCGTCTCTAGATTTTGGGATCACCTACAACAGGCACTGGGAACTCAACTAGCATTCAGTACCGCATACCACCCCCAGACTGATGGGCAAACTGAACGCGTAAACCAAATTCTAGAAGACATGCTGAGAGCATGTGTCCTCACCTATGGAATCAGTTGGGAAGAAAGCTTGCCATATGCAGAGTTCGCATACAACAACAGTTATCAAGCCAGCCTGCAAATGGCACCATTTGAAGCTCTGTACGGGCGAAGATGCCGTACACCGCTAAATTGGTCAGAAACCGGAGACAGCCATATCTTCGGCCCAGATATGCTCAAGGAGGCTGAGGAAAAAGTTAAGATGATTAGGGATCGACTCAAGACAGCTCAAAGTCGACAAAAGAGTTATTACGATCGAAAGCATCGGGGAATCAGTTTTGAACCCGGAGAGTTTGTGTACCTAAGAGGATCTCCTATGCGGGGTCTGCAACGATTCAAGATTAAGGGAAAGCTAGCACCAAGATTCATCGGACCATTCTGTATAGTGGCCCGAAGAGGCACGGTAGCCTACCAGCTAGACTTACCCGAAGATTTATCTGGTGTCCACGACGTGTTCCACGTCTCGCAGTTGAGGAAGTACGTGAGCAACCCAGAGAAGCAAGTATCTCATGAAAACATTGATGTGCAACCAGACCTCACCTACCGGGAACGTCCAATAAAAATATTAGAGGAGTCTGAAAGGAGGACCCGACAGAAAACCATCAAGTTTTTCAGAGTTTAGTGGAGCAATCCCACCGAGAATGAAGCAACTTGGGAAAGAGAGGATTTTCTTCGGACAGAGCACCCACACCTGTTTGAGGATCAGCTGAAATCTCGGGGACGAGATTTTTCCTAAGGGGGTAGGTGCTGTGACACTCCAAATTTTTTTTTGTTTTCAGCAAAAGCCTTGCTTGGTTTGAAGAAGGTCATTAAAATCCTTCCTAAAACCTCTCTCTCTCAAAAACTTTTCCCTTGGCAAGGGCTTTGATTTTTGCATCCTCTGCAACCCTGGTATTTGGTTATTAAAAACCTTTCTTCTGAGTTTCCATTCTCAAAAACATTTCTTGAATTTTACTTTCTTTTAAAAAGAAACCCTAAAGGTTTTGGAGCTATTCTTTGTTTTGAACCATCCTTGGTTTTACCATGCCTCTTGTGGTAAATTCTCCCAAAACCCCTCCCTCCACTTTGGGGCAACCCAAACATTCTGTCCTAGCAAGTTAAATCCATTTTTGGATTTTTATCCATTTATTTTTCTCCCCAAAACAATTATGTCATATATTCTAAGCCTCGATGCTTTACAAAGGAAGTGCCTGATTTCCTTTGAGTTTTGATCTCAAACCAACTCCTTTGGATAGTCTCTAGCACCCACTACCTAGAACCATCAAGATCCACTCTTCCTCTTTTCAAAATTTTCAAGTTTCAACCTCTGCAAGTTTGGACTAGATTCATCATTTTTGATGAAATTCATATTTTCCTTTCCCCAAAAATTCCACCAAAATTCAGGCAGCCCCCAGGTACTTTGAGAGACCACCACACCAAAGATCAGCCCCAGATAAAATTTTCTCATGCTCGAATCATTTCATCAAACACTTGGCCGACACTGTTCCGGTGCACTTTCAGTAAAAATTCAGAGTTCAGAGTATCTTTAGTGTCGTTTTTCGTCAGTGACCTGTCATCGACCACCCGTGCACACTGGCGCGTTGCGCACAACCCTTTCTCCCTGGCTAGAGCACCGCACGCCCGCTTGGACGGACGCAGGTGTCGGTGGCGGCGAGCATCGCCGACGCCGGCAGCTTCTGCGGTGGCAGAGCCACCCCTGGCGGCCAAACGGAGCCAGCACCGGCTCGCTACGCCGTTCTGCACCGCCCAATGCTCCCTAGCCCTCCGCGTGGCTTCATGCATGCCAGCACACACCGCACCACCGTCGCCGTGGCCCGGCAAGCACAGGGCGCGCCCTCTGCCGCCGATGGGCCCGCGCCGCCCCGTTCTGCTGAAACCAGCCAGCACGCCCGATCCAGCCAAGGTTAGATGCTAAACGGAGCCCGTGGACCTCCACGTCGATGATCAACCGCCTAATCTCCCCGACCAAGCACTGCTCCGCCGTAACCATCGCCGGAGATCCCCGTTCTCGGCCACCGCCTTGGATCACCTATAAAATGGAGCCCCGAGCTCGTTCTCGAGCACGCACCACCACTTCACCTCACTAGTACCCCGCCAAGCCACTAGGAGGACCTCGAGGAGGTCTCCTCCCCCAACTCCGGCCGCCCCGATCCGCCTCGGCCACCAGCTCGATACACTCTGGTGAGGCCACCCTCGCCGCCCAAACCTTGTCAGTAGTCTCCTCGGGAACCCAGTGATCTAACCTCGGCTCCAATTTGACCTCCGCAGCCCTCCCCGACGAGATCCAACTCCACCCAATCCGCCGTCCGCTGGAGCAAGGACCGCCGTCGACGTGGTGCTTGCCGACGACCACCACCACCACCCACCGACGCGGAAGGACACCCTGAGCACGTAGGTACTCTCCGATCATCCTAACTCGCCGTGGATCACCGCCGGCGACCACCGCAGCTCTCGGGCGCCGCCGAGCCCTGTTTCTCCCCTTTGAAAATTTAAACCTGATGGGTGGGACCCCCTCGTCAGTGTTTTCTCTTTTTTCGAATCATTTTCTGTTTTATCAGTTGACCCCCTGGAAACTTTTTGTTTCATTACAGATAAGTCCCTGGTTTTAAAACCTTTATAACTTTTAAACAGAAACTGATTTTTGATTGATTCTTTTTCTATTATCTTTATTTTTCTGCCTAGTTTTTTGTCATATTTATTTGAAAAATAATTGGAACACTTTTCTGTGCACTCGCGGTATATACGTTAAGTACGTATTTTTCTTATACCGTAGATACCGGAGGAGGTGACGGAGCCGCGAACTTCGCCAAGTTAGACTCCGACTACTCCGAACCAGGCAAGCATGTTTGAACTTTTGATATGATGAGTGTTTGTTGCATGTTTGCATTAAGTAGTCTCATGGCATGTTTATGAGCATTTCGATAAATGTTATATTACATGCAAAAGTGAGGCAAGTAAGTTTCGAAAATCCATATGTGGTTGGATATAAGTTTGCATAGCCATGTGATGGCATGAGAATGGGTAAGATGGCAGTGTTGTAGCATGCCAGTCTTATGCCAGACCATTTGACTTCAGTATCAACGTGAATCAAGTCACGTTCCCATTCGTTTTCCTCCCTGTACTACCATATGTTTTCCGCAAGGAATATGGCTTAGTAAGTTGCAAACCGCTTTCCTGGTACACACCAAATAGAGAGGCCGCGATGAGGGTTCCGTGGCCCTAGATTAAAGCCCGTCATCCGGTCAGGGGGCATGGGTGTTTCCGGTTGGGACCGAGAGGGGGGCACCCCTTAGAGCGCGCGTATAGAAATTTGATCCCATGCTATTCGAGGTTGTGACCTCCCCGTCTCAAAGTTTTTCGTGGACGTTGTCTAGGGTGATTCCTGGCATCGTGAGGTGGAATGGGTGTGTACTGGTTAGATTGTTTCTACCAAAACAACGTAAACGGAACTAGTCCTTCATGACTACGGAAATCCGTTGGCAGTGGACAATTAGTACAAACTCTGCAGAGTCAAAAATCCTTTGAATCATCTTGTACATGTCCAAGTACTGTATTCATCTTATCTTGTCAAATATCAGTCCCAGTGACAACACTCCGGTGAACCACATGAGTGTTAAGTCCGGTTAAAAGTTATTCTTGTGGATGGACTAACCTGTTATTTACTTTTGATATAAGCCCTTTCTGTGATGTCGCTCAGACGTCCGACTGTGGCACACTTGTTATTTACTTTTGATATAAGCCCTTTCTGTGGTGTCGCTCATACGTCCGACTGTGGCGCACTTGTTATTTACTTTTGATATAAGCCCTTTCTGTGATGTCGCTCAGACGTCCGACTAAGGCACACTTGTTATTTACTTTTGATGTAAGCCCTGTCTGCGATGTCGCTCATACGTCCGACTGTGGCACACTTGTTATTTACTTTCGAGATAAGCCCTTTCTGCGACGTCGCTCAGACGTCCGATTGTGGCACTCTTGTTGTTTACTTTTGATTAAGCCCTTTCTGTGATGTCGCTCAGATGTCCGACTATGGCACGCTTGTCATTTACTTTTCAATATAAGCCCTTTATGTGGTGTCGCTTAGACGCCCGACTGCGGCATGCTTATTTATTTATTTACCTTTCGAGGCGTCGCTCCAGACACCCGATCGGTCTTCAGTTGTTTGTTGGATTTTCGGGAGGACTACCGCCCGACTTCCTTTTTACTTATCATGTCGTGCAAATATTTTATTATTTGAATGAGCATTATTATTTTGCTCATGACGCATTCATGCATGCCTTTGTTATATCTTTTGTCCGAACTGTCTTGCGAGTACTTTCAAAGTACTCACCTGGCTTGTTGATTTGGCCAGATGTTGATGAAGGCGACCTCATGGATGAAGAGTTCGATAGTGAGTACGATGCCTAGAGGAGTCCCAGTCAGTCCCGTGCGATCCTGGATTTGGTCACTGTATTATATCCGCTTCCGCTACCCCAGAAATAAATTCATCGAGCCTCACCTCGATGCTCGACGAGCTGCCAGTTTAGGAGTCAAGTTATCCACCAACACCTTTATCTCGAGCTAGTAGCATGTCACCTCACCCCTGTGTCATAACCGCCCTTATGTACAATATTGGCGTGTTTGTAATAAATTGTTGAGCAACCTCAGCTCAACCCTGTAATATATTTGATGCTACTGGTCTTCTGTATTCAAGTATTTGTCTACCAGTAAGGATAACTCTTCCTATACTGGGATCAAGAGATCAATTTTCTCAATAAGTATTTTATTGAAAAACCGGTCGTGACAAGACCGGATGGGCCCGAATTGTTCTTTTGGAATGGCTTTTTCCGCTGACCGGACTTAGAGCCACGGAATCTGGCATTGACTGTCGTGTCTTCGGCGTTATCACCATTTTTGCAACGCTTGTGTTTGTTGCGTCGGGGCTTGCCATTGTTATCTCTGGCCTCTGATGTGCCAGGATTGCTTGCTGTGTTGTTGCTACGAGCCAACCAGTTATCCCGCGCCTGCACAAAAGCGGATCATGAGTGTCGTGAGGGCTGCCATGGACTTCGGCTTTTCTTGGCCGAGATGTCGGGCAAGCCACTCGTCACGGATATTACGCTTAAAGGCCGCTAGGGCTTCGGCATCCAGACAGTCAACAATTTGGTTCTTTTTAGTTAGGAACCGAGTCTAGAATTTCCTGGCTGACTCTTTGGGCTATTGGGTTATGTGACTTAAATCGTCAGCATCCAGTGGTCGCACATACGTGCCCTGGAAGTTATCCAGGAATACGTCTGCCAGGTTCTCCCAACTTCCGATGGAGTTTGCCGGAAAGCTATTCAGCCAATGTTGAGCCGGTCCCTTGAGTTTTAGTGGGAGGTACTTGATGGCGTGTAGATCATCCCTGCGGGCCATGTGAATGTGGAGAAAGAAATCTTCCATCCATACTGCGGGGTCTGTTGTACCATCATATGATTCAGTAATCACGGGTTTAAACCCTTCTGGAATTCATGATCCATTACTTCGTCAGTGAAGCATAGGGGGTGTGCGGTGCCTCTATGTCGGGCTACATCACGACGTAGTTCAAATGAGTCTGATCTATTGTATTCGGCCCGGCCGGATTTGTTTTTAGTATATCCGGCGTGACGGTCGTCGTCTCGCGTTGGGGCGCGCCCCCGTGATCCGTAGATTGATCTTGACTGTCCTGCTTTGTTTTCCAATACGTCTCGCAGGTCCTGCGTGTAGCCCCGGGCCTTGGTGTTTTTGTTTGATTGGCGACGGGGTGCGGGCTGGTGTTCGGACTGATACGCCGCTTTGTCTCGGCCACGAGGTGGCCGGTCAGCCGTATCCTGTGCTGGCAATGTAGGTTTTAATGCCTCCTCCTCGAGTTGAGGTAGCAACCTGCGCTTTGGGTAACTTTTGGTTGGGCACTCGAGCCCGTATTCCTCGGCTGCCAGGACCTCAGTCCATCTATCAATTAGCAGATCTTGATCAGCTTGAAGCTGCTGCTGCTTTTTCTTCAGGCTTTTTGCAGTGGCTATAAGCCGGCGCTTGAAGCACTCCTGCTCTACGGGATCCTCATGCACGATGAATTTTTGATCGCCAAGGCTCACCTTGTCTTCAAAGAGGGCATGTAATTATCATCCTCCAAGTCTCCATCCATTGCCTGTTCATGAGGGCTAACTTGCCCATCCTCCCGTTCGGCCTGCTCGAAGTCTCGCTGGGCGGGATTGTTTTCGTCTTCGGCCTCATCCGGAGTGCTATTGTCTCTTGTGCCGGTATCACTATTTTTGCTATGGCGGGGCTTAGAGCAGCGCCGATGACGCCGGTGCTTAGATTGCTTCTCGAGGGGATTATCCTCCGTTGCCTCATCGCCATCACTTTCTTTGGGTGTGTCCACCATATATATATATCATATGATGAGGTGGCTGTCCAGCACCCTGCGGGCGGTGGTTATTGTTCCACTTTGGCATCGTTGTCCATACCGTTGATATCTTCGGAGTCGAAATCAAGCATGTCGGTTAAGTTGTCGACAATGGCTATTAAGTGGGTGGTGGGTGGGGAATGAAGAAACAAGCCAGACATAGTTCAGCCAAGAGTCTCCTGACAAAGAGAGAGACTTTAATGAGTTTAGCACGTCGCCCAAAGGCGAGTGCTGAAAGATATCCGCGGAGGTAAACTCTATGATCGGTGCCCAATCAGATTCGATAGGCGCGGATGCACGCGATTCGGAGCCTATGGCCGGAGACGAGTCCGAGGGTTCGATGACACATATCTCATTGGAGGCGAAGTCTGTGTTCGGCTCTAACACCGCTGAGTGTGCGGCCTCCGTGGCGGGGTTCATCCACCCGTCCTCGGATGGCACGATCTGCTCCAGATTAATGGCCGGGGCAGCTGCATGTGTGATCTCCCGAACACCACCCGACGGCAGATCTAAGTCATGCTCGTCGGGACTGTTCGGCACACCTGACATGGGCTCGAATCCGTCAAAGATCAAGTCTCCGTGGATGTCGACTGTGTAGTTCAAGCTTCCAAACCTGACCTCATGGCCAGGGGCGTAGCTATTGATCTGCTCCAGGTGGCCAAGTGAGTTGGACCACAGTACGAAGCCACCGAATATGAAGATCTATCCGTGGAGGAAAACCTCACCCTGGACTGCATCATTGTAGCTGATTGAAGGAGCCATCAAGCCTTTACCATGACGACACAGTGGAACTCTCAATGAAAGCACCAATGTCGGTGTCAAAACCGGCGGATCTCGGGTAGGGGGTTGTCGGTGTCAAAACCGGCGGATCTCGGGTAGGGGGTCCCGAACTGTGCGTCTAGGCGGATGGTAACAGGAGACAAGGGACACGATGTTTTACCCAGGTTCGGGCCCTCTTGATGGAGGTAAAACCCTACGTCCTGCTTGATTGATATTGATATTGTGGATGTTTACAAGAGTGGATCTACCACGAGATCAAGGAGGCTAAACCCTAGAAGCTAGCCTATGGTATGATTGTAATGGTTGTTGTTGTTCTACGGACTAGAGCCATCCGGTTTATATAGACACTGGAGAGGGCTAGGGTTACATAGAGTCGGTTACAATGGTAGGAGATCTACATATCCGTATCGCCAAGCTTGCCTTCCATGCCAAGGAAAGTCCCATCCGAACACGGGACGAAGTCTTCAATCTTGTATCTTCATAGTCTTGGAGTCCGGTCAATGATGATAGTCCGGCCGATGATAGTTCGGCCGATGCTGGTAGTCCGGCTATCCGGACACCCCCTAATCCGGGACTCCCTCAGTAGCCCCCGAACCAGGCTTCAATGACGATAAGTCCAGCATGTGTATAGTCTTCGGCGTTGCAAGGCGGGTTCTCCTTCAAGTTCTACGTACCTACCGAACAGTGTCCGGCTTCCTCATCAATGTTGCGCGTCTTGGCTTCCACGCCCAATAACGGCCTTCTTCCACGCGTCGCGCGAATGTGAAAAGCCAGGGTGTCTTTTATGTTTTACCCCCTAGTTGTGCGAATAATCTGCCTATAAGGGAGGCAAGAATCCAGATCCAAATCACCATCTTCCTCTCGCAAATACTTATCGGAGCGCTTTCGACCAAGAATCCATTCCATCATGGATCGTCAACGCGGCTCCTCTTCTCGCGCTCCCAGCCCTTTGCCAGGAGATTGGAGGAGATGCTCTGTTCCGCACAACGAGCTCGTGAAGCTCCAAGCGGGGGGATATCTCCCTCCGGCCTTCATGGTTCCGGTTCGAGCCGGGCTGGCCACCTACAAAGGTGGGAAGCAAGCGGAGGTTACCTCAAATCCCAACAAAGGGGAGCGAGTATGCTTCATCCCCTATCTGATAAGGGGGCTCGGATTTCCTGTACATCCATTCCTCCGCGGGCTCCTGGAGTTCTACGGACTCCAGCTTCATCACCTCACGCCCGCCTCAATCCTGCATATTGCGGGTTACGTAGCTCTTTGCGAGCTATTCCTGGGCGTCGAGCCCCACTTCGCGCTGTGGAAGAGGTTGTTCTGCCTTGTACCCCGCTCTCACGAGGGGTCCATATATCAAGTGGGCGGCGCCGAAATATGGCGCATTGCCGGGACCGGATATCCATCCGGAACCCCTAAGAAGGCGTCCGAAGACTGGCCTTCGGAATGGTTTTATATAGAAGACGCTCCGCTGCCGGACCCTGTTCGGATCGGCCTCCCGGAGTTCAGCAATGCTCCTCTGAAGAAACGCCTTAGTTGGCGTCCGCGGAGCCCCCAACTGGATGAAGACAAGAGCGTCCATTATTTGATGGGCCGAATAAGGTTACTGGCCCATGCCGGGTTGACCATGATCGGAGTCATGGCAACATGCATTATGCGGGGGGTGTAGCCACTACAATATAGGGGCCACCCCATGTGGGATTTCAACGGGAAGGACGATGCCACCCGTCACGGCCGCAAAGGGCCGGATTCGGTCGAAGATCTGGTGACGATCCTGTCCGGCCTGTATAAGGGGGAGAAGGAGGATTTCCTTCGGACGAACCCGTTAAATGGGTTCTCCATGAATAATCCCTGGCCTTGGGTAAGCGAACACTCTGCATGCCCGACCCATGCTTTTTGAAACTCAAGTTTCTTATCTTGTGTTCCTCTTTCGACGCAGGAGCTGCGCCGGATCGTGGAGGACATGCTAAGTCCAGCTCTGCAACCCGAGGATCTAGAGAGATCCCGAGATCTGGCCTCCGAAGAGGATCCGGACATAATGGTGGAGCTAATCGACGGGGTGTTCCACCAGCTCAGCATGGACAATGCTTTAGTCGCCATCACGGCCGACTATCTCGGACTATATCCGGCTTCCCAGGTGATTGCGATCGAAGCCCTGACACCGTCATTCCTTCCTTGCTTATTTCTGACCACCGTATACGATGGTGCTGTGCAGGAGGCGCCCCTAGGGCGAGAAGCCGAGCCCGCGGTGGCTGGCCAACAAAGGCCAGTCCGGACCAGTAGGCAGAAGAGGAGCGCGGCACGGACTGAAACGTCGCCGCAAAGGTGTAGCTCACAATTCATTATTTAGAGCAACGTTCCTAGGAAGTGTTTGAGTGCTCATGACTTTTGTAGGGAAAAAAGCGTCCGCCGGACTGCGGGCGTGGAGGTTGCCAATCCAACCTCTACCAGCCAGGCTCCAACACCTGGTCTGGAGGGGGAGGCGAGCGCAAGGCGCGAGCCGGACGTTCCTCCGACGGAGGATGCCGACAAACTGTCCGCCACCAAGTCTGAGGTGGAGAGTGCCCTGAATCACAGGCGCCGCCGGACAGTATTTCGTGACGCGTGCTTCTCCCCCGAGGCGTTAAATGCCTTTAACACGGGGGACGCGCACCTTCGTGCTGCTCAAGATGGTTTTACCAGAGCCACGGAGCAGTATGTAAAAGACATACGGGTAAGAGAATTTAATAGTTATATATGCCAGTAGCCCCCGAGACTTAAAGTAGTTATATTAACTGATTTAAGGATCATATGAAACGTAGGATCTTACCGAGAAGAATACCCAATTGTCTCAGGAGCTGCAAGAGTGCAAGGCCCAACTTGAGGCCGCACTCTCTGGCGCAGGAGGAAACGCAGGGACCTCTCCTGGTAACACATTATTTTAAAAAGATAAGTAGCGTTTGGCCTTTGCGCAAGTCTAAAAAATGATGTTGCAGGTGCTGCCAGACAAGATCCGGACAGGCAAGAACTTCTACGCCAACTAAAGGCCGGCGAGAGGGTGCTGCATAAGGTGCAGCATGAAAGGAACAAGCTCCAGGATGCCCATGCCCAGCTTGGAGAAGAGCTGAAAGGCATTCGGGCCGAGCTGTCGGGCTCCGTTAAGGAGAATCAGCGGCTTTGTCGCGGCATCTATAGTAAGTGCTTGAGCGAACTCCTTTGAAAAGAAGAGTTCGGCGAGGAAGTCAATTTGACAGAATATGCCTGCAGGTATGCTCACAGGTCGCCCTGCGGAGGAGATGCCCGTATCAACGAGTGATCAACTTCCCGAATTGTTGCAACTGATCGAACGAGTTCGGCAGGCAATGAGCGGCGTCATCCAGGCTTTATGGCCAGCCTTCTCCTTACCCGAGGGTCTTGGGGAGCTTGCGGAGAAGCTGCAGGGAGTGCGGCAGCGCTTCCATTTATGGAAGATTTCGGCCTGCCGCCAAGGTGCCAGGGAGGCCTGGGCCATGGTAAAGACGCGGTACAAGAAGGCGGATCCCAACCACATGGCCGAAGTCGGACCTGTGGGGCCCGATGGGAAGGAGATCCCTGTGAGTTTAGTATACGGCCAAGTAGAGTTGGCCGCTAAATTTTCCCAACAGGACTGTAAATTAGACAACCTGTTAGACGGGATTGAGGAAGAATACAATCAGTCGATTTGACAATGTATTATAAAATGACATATAAAATGCCTTCTAGCCGGATTGTAGATCGTTTGTCTTTGCCGACCTTTTCGCTTCGACCTCGGGACCCTAGAGTCCGGAGTGTGTCCGAATACCTTCTCGGTTATGAAACAACCGGGGTATGCATGGAGACCAGGCGTAGGGGTCATTAGTGCTTTATCAGACAAGTGCCCAACTAGTTATGTTATATTACATGGGTAGTACGAAACATCTTCCAGGGAGAATAGTTCCGTTAAGGGTTCCTTTCCTCTGGGGGTGGCATGCCCTAAAGTGCATGTCCTGACTGCGAAAAAAGCAGAAAGCATCTGGGGGCAGATAAATAAGTGGATAAAAAATCATCTTTTAAGTCACCGACCGAATATTCCCTTAAGAACGCTAGCTTTCGGCTTCACCCAGTCTGAGGTACACATCCGCTGACCCAGCAGTAACAATCGCAGAGGTGCTCCCTTTACCTCCTAGCCGAACAATCGGGAACGTAGGGGTAAGCACAGGAGCCAGGCAACCCAGCTTGGCCAAAACTTAAGTCATATCGATGCATATAATGGTGAATAAAAGGTACATGTGGAGGCTTGACACATGTGCTGGGCATGAAGCCCTTATAATTAAACTTCTGGTAAAGAAGCCCCCAGGTATAATGAGTGCGAATAGCACATCAACTGCGCGCGAACGTTGCGCAAGTAGGCCCTTGAAGGCTTGGATGAATAGGGTTGAGAAGAAAAAGATAAACAAAAGGCAGCTGAAGTAAAAAAAAATTGGACGGGGGGAAAGGGACGAACTCTTAGTCCGGCGCTAGGCATAGAATCTTCGGAGGCGGGCTGCGTTCCATGGGTTCGGCTCGAGTTGGTTATTCGATGAATTTCGTAGACGGTACGCTCCGCCGGTCAGGACTTGATCGATGATGAAGGGGCCTTCCCATTTGGGCTTGAGCTTGTCCTTTTTCTTGTCCGGCAGGCGTAGAACTAGTTCGCCAACGTTGTAAGTCTTGGCCCGTACTTCTCTGCTTTGGTATCTTCGAGCCTGCTGCTGATAGAATGCGGAACGAGCCTTGGCGACGTCGCGTTCTTCCTCCAATGCATCCAAGCTGTCCTGCCGATCCAACTCGGCTTCTCTTTCTTCGTACATGCGCACTCGAGGTGAGTCATGAATTATGTCGCAGGGCAAAACTGCTTCTGCGCCGTATACCATAAAAAAATGGTGTGAATCTGGTAGTACGGTTAGGCGTTGTTCGCAGCCCCCAGAGTACGGAGTCGAGCTCCTCTACCCAGTGCGTGTCAGATTTCATAAGGGACCGCACTAGTCTGGGTTTGACGCCGCTCATTATTAGACCATTTGCTCGTTCCACTTGACCGTTGGTTTGAGGATGATAGACTGAAGCGTAATCGAGCTTGATGCCCATATTTTTGCACCATGATTTAACCTCATCGGCCGTGAAGTTCGTGCCATTATCGGTGATGATGCTGTGGGGGACACCATAACGGTGTACTACCCCGGATATAAAGTCTATCACTGGTCCGGACTCTGCCGTTTTAACTGGCTTGGCCTCTATCCATTTGGTGAATTTATCCACCATGACCAATAGGTACCTTTGCTTGTGGGTTCCCCCTTTAAGTGGTCCAACCATGTCAAGCCCCCAGACCGCGAACGGCCAGGTAATGGGTATAGTTTTGAGGGCGGTGGGTGGCATATGGCTCTGATTAGCAAAGAGCTGACAACCAACGCATCTTTGGACTAAGTCCTGAGCATCTGCTCGGCCCGTCGGCCAATAAAATCCTGTACGGAATGCCTTTCCTACAAGGGCCCGAGCTGCGGCGTGGTGTCCGCCTAGTCCGGCATGAATTTCAGCCAGGAGGTTTCGCCCTTCCTCTTCGGAGATACACCTTTGAGGGACTCCGGTTGTGCTTTTCTTATAAAGTTCTCCCTCATAGACCTTGTAGGCTTTAGATCACCGGACAATGCAGCGGGACTCATTTTGGTCTTCGGGAAGCTCCTGCCTAAGCAAGTAGGCGAGGAATGGTTCTGCCCATGGGGCAATTACTGCCATTATGTCGTGGGCGGAAGGTGTTATGTCATCGGCTGAATCGCCGGTTGGTGCGGCTTGTTCCGGTTTGTTATTTCCGGACTCCTCTTCCCATAGTACGGATGGCTTGAAGAGCCGTTCCAGGAAGATGTTAGGAGGGACAGCGTCGCGTTTTGCGCCGATGCGTGCCTGTACGTCGGCTGCTTGGTTATTATCCCGGGCTACGTGATGGAATTCAAGTCCTTCAAACCGGGCTAACATTTTTAGGACAGCATTGCGATATGCTGCCATTTTTGGATCTTTGGCGTCAAAGTCTCCGTTTATTTGGGATATTGCGAGGTTTGAATCCCCGCGCACCTCTAGGCGTTGAATGCCCATGGATATTGCCATCCGGAGACCATGTAAAAGGGCCTCGTATTCGGCTGCGTTGTTGGAGTCCATGTACATTATCTGAAGTATGTATTGGACTGTGTCCCCGGTCGGGGACGTCAATATGACGCCAGCCCCCAATCCGGCTAACATTTTAGAGCCGTCGAAGTGCATAATCCAATTGGAGTATGCGCCGTACTCTTTAGGGGGTTCGGCTTCGGTCCATTCAGCGACAAAGTCAGCCAAAACTTGTGACTTTATAGCTCTCCGAGGTTTGTAAGTTATATCAAATGGTAAGAGCTCAATGGCCCATTTTGCAATCCTGCCCGTCGCGTCGCGGTTGTTTATAATGTCGTTAAGTGGTACTTCAGAGGCCACTGTTATCGAACACTCTTGAAAGTAGTGTCGGAGCTTCCGGAATGCCATGAACACCACGTATGCTATCTTCTGATAGTGCGGGTAACGGGACTTGCAGGGGGTTAACACAGTGGATACGTAGTATACTGGTTTTTGAAGAGGGAATTTATGCCCTTCTGTCTCTCGTTCGACGACGAGTACCGCGCTGACAACGTGATGCGTTGCTGCAATGTATAACAACATTGGTTCGCCCAGGTTGGGCGCAGCCAGGACCGGATTTGTTGCCAATATGGCCTTTATTTCTTCGAGTCCGGCGGTGGCAGCATCCGTCCACTCAAAGTGTTCGGTGCGCCTAAGGAGGCGATAGAGGGGCAATGCCTTTTCTCCTAGACGGGAGATAAAGCGGCTTAGAGCCGCCATGCATCCAGTCAATTTTTGTATTTGCTTGAGGTCTTTTGGGATATCTAGCTGTGACAGAGCTCGGATCTTGGCTGGGTTTGCTTCAATTCCTCTACCGGATACGATGAAGCCCAGCAGATTTCCAGCTGGTACGCCGAAAACGCATTTTTCCGAATTCAGCTTGATGTCATATGCTCTGAGGTTGTCGAATGTGAGCCTCAAGTCGTCTACTAAAGTTTCGACGTGTTTAGTTTTGACGACTACGTCGTCTACGTATGCCTCTACTGTTTTGCCGATCTGGGTAGCCAGACATGTCTGAATCATGCGCTGATATGTTGCGCCAGCGTTTTTAAGTCCGAAGGGCATCGTGTTGAAGCAGAATGGTCGATATGGAGTAATGAATGCCGTTGCGGCTTGATCCGCTTCTGCCATCTTGATTTGATGATAGCCGGAGTATGCGTCCAGGAAGCACAATGAATCGTGCCCTACAGTGGCATCGATGATTTGGTCGATGCGGGGGAGGGGGAAGGGATCCTTTGGGCAGGCTTTATTTAGGTCTTTGAAATCGACACATAGGCGCCAGGATTTGTCCTTCTTTGGTACCATTACCAGGTTTGCTAGCCAATCCGGATGTTTGATGTCTCTGATGAATCCGGCTTCCAATAGTTTGGCTAGCTCTTCTCCCATTGCCTGTCTTTTGGGTTCGGAAAATCGTCGAAGAGCCTGTTTGACTGGCTTGAATCCTTTTAGGATGTTTAGGCTGTGTTCTGCCAATCTACGTGGGATTCCGGGCATATCCGAGGGGTGCCAGGCAAAAATGTCCCAATTTTCCCGAAGGAATTCTCGCAGTGCGGCGTCTACATCAGGGTTCAATTGTGCCCAGATGGAGGCCGTCTTTGTCGGGTCCGTTGGGTGGACCTGGAATTTTACTATTTCAACTGCTGGTTTAAAGGAGGTGGACTTGGATCTCTTATCGAGTATCACATTGTCCCTATTCACCGTAGAGCGCAGCGCGGTGAGTTCCTCTGCCGCTAGGGCTTCAGATAGTGCCTCTAAGGCTAATGCGGCTGTCTTGTTTTCGGCGCGGAGTGCTATGTCCGGATCACTAACGAGAGTGATTATTCCGCTGGGCCCAGGCATTTTGAGCTTCATGTACCCGTAATGGGGTACGGCTTGAAAAATTGTGAATGCCTCTCGTCCTAATATAGCGTGATATCCGCTGTTGAACGGGGCCACTTGGAACGTGACTTCTTCGGATCTGCAATTGTCCGGCGAGCCGAATACCACATCGAGTGTGATTTTTCCTGTGCAGCGCGCCTCCTGGCTAGGGATTATTCCTCTAAAGGTTGTGCTGCTTCGCTCAATGCGGCTCCAGTCTATTTCTATTTTTTGAAGGGTTTCCTCGTAGATGAGGTTTAATCCGCTGCCGCCATCCATGAGGACTTTTGTAAGTCGAAAGCCGTCCACTATTGGACTAAGTACCAGTGCGGCTGGAGCTCGGGCTGTTCGGAATTTAGGTTCGTCGCTGGCGTTGAAGGTGATGGCTGTGTCGCTCCATGGATTGGTTGTTGCTACTTGGTAGACTTCGGCGAGGCTGCGGATTGTTCGTTTCCGCATATTATTTGATGCGAAAGTCTCGAAGACTGTTGATACCGTACCGATGTTGTTGGAGTGGTTTTCCGGGGCTAGAAGCTCCTCTCCACTTTTGGCCACCTGCCGTAATATCCAACATGCTCGAAGGCTATGTGTTGGGACGGCGCCTTCTGTACTGTGAATTTTACAGGGTCCGCTAAGCCATCCCTCCAGTACGGTTCCGTGCCCTTTATGGGGTTTTTGCTTTTTGGTTTTTGTATCTGGTGCCTGAGTGTAATGCACCCTTTTGTTGCGGACTAGGGTTGTATTCGGGGCCGGATTGTCCCAAAACTTATTTTCGGTTGTCCGGAAACTCTCCATCGCACAGTACTTTCGTACTATGGACGCCAGGTCGGCGAAGCGTGTAATTTCACGACGGCTGACGGCGTTCAAGATTCCCTCGTCCGTGTAATTATTGCAAAAAATTGAGATTGCGTTTTCCTCTCGGCAGTCCTTTATCCTGTCCATAACCAGGAGGAATCTGGCCCAGTAGTGATGTACTGTCTCAGCGGGCTCTTGCCGGATTAGAGATAGATCGCATATGTCTGGGCGGGTGGGTGGAATTAAGTCCGGAACCCTACCCATCTCAAGGCTCGAAGGCCGAGAAGTTTCCAAATTTGGAAGCTTGGATTGCTGGACTTTGTCCAACGAGTCTGGTCCGATGCCTGACTTTAAGTTTAGTGCTTGATCGAAGTCCGTCCCTCCGCGGGAATCCGGCATGGGGGGTTCGGGAGCCCGGACATGACTAGTTTTCAATACAGGAGAAGAGTCGCCGCATTGTTCCTCTACCACTGCAACGTGGTGGGTGACCTGGGAAGGGTTAATCTCTCTCAGATCGGTTTTAAGCCCAATCTGATTGTAGTCTGTAGTGACTCCCAGGGCGGCGATGCGATCCAAGAGCTCGTTTACGGACGAGAGCTCTATTGGATCCAGCCGCTCGGCGAATTCCGAGCTGACGTGAAGATTGCTTTTGACGACTTGAGAGGTCATTGTCGAAGCGGTGGCCGGACAGGCGGTCATAAGAAAACCACCTAGCCAGATAGTTTGGCCGGCGGCCAAGGCTCCTTTGGCGAAAATACCGTCCTTGAAGACGGGAGGAGGCATCCTTCCTATCGGTGACGGCACAGAGGAACTCTCAATGAAAGCACCAATGTCGGTGTCAAAACCGGCGGATCTCGGGTAGGGGGTCCCGAACTGTGCGTCTAGGCGGATGGTAACAGGAGACAAGGGACACGATGTTTTACCCAGGTTCAGGCCCTCTTGATGGAGGTAAAACCCTACGTCCTGCTTGATTGATATTGATATTGTGGATGTTTACAAGAGTGGATCTACCACGAGATCAAGGAGGCTAAACCCTAGAAGCTAGCCTATGGTATGATTGTAATGGTTGTTGTTGTTCTACGGACTAGAGCCATCCGGTTTATATAGACACTGGAGAGGGCTAGGGTTACATAGAGTCGGTTACAATGGTAGGAGATCTACATATCCGTATCGCCAAGCTTGCCTTCCATGCCAAGGAAAGTCCCATCCGGACACGGGACGAAGTCTTCAATCTTGTATCTTCATAGTCTTGGAGTCCGGTCGATGATGATAGTCCGGCCAATGATAGTTTGGCCGATGCTGGTAGTCCGGCTATCCGGACACCCCCTAATCCGGGACTCCCTTAGGGGTCCCGAACTGTGCATCTAAGGCTAATGGTAACAGGAGGCGGGGGACACAATGTTTACCCAGGTTCAGGCCCTCTCGATGTAGGTAATACCCTACTTCCTGCTTGATTTATCTTGATGATATGAGTATTACAAGAGTTGATCTACCACGAGATCGTAGAGGCTAAACCCTAGAAGCTAGCCTATGGTATGATTGTTGTTCTTGTCCTACGGACTAAACCCACCGGTTTATATAGATACCGGAGGGGGCTAGGGTTACACAGAGTCGGTTATAGAGAAGGAGATCTACATATCCGGATTGCCAAGCTTGCCTTCCACGCAAAGGAGAGTCCCACCCGGACAAGGGACAAAGTCTTCAATCTTGTATCTTCATAGTCCAACAGTCCGGCCAAAGTATATAGTCCAGCTGTCCGAGGACCCCCTAATCCAGGACTCCCTCAGCTGCGTCTCCGGCCCGCCCAGGACGAAAAGCCCATTTTCTGTCATGATTTTTTGTCATAGAAGTAGGAGTCCACCACATCTATGATGATACCGGGTTTTGTCACAATTATCATCATAGAAGTGTCATAAGTATGACATATTTTTTTTCGTTCGGCCCAAAATTACATGGATGTTTTTTTGTAGTGTATGTTATGGATGAAGAAACTGCTAGAGACTTTCTTGCTTGCAATGATAGATATGATCTTAAGAAACTGTTAGCTAAGCTGCAAGAAAAGTCTTTGAATGCTAGAATGAAATATGACCCTGCTTTTGCTACTTCACCTATCTGTATTGCTGATAAAGATTATGAATTCTCAGTCGATCCTGAGTTAATTACTTTGGTTGAATCTGACCCTTTCCATGGCTATGAATCTAAAACTGTTGTGGCACATCTTAATATTTTGAATGATATAGCCACCCTATTTACTCATGAGGAAATAATTCGCTATTACTACATTCTTAAATTGTTTCCTTTCTCATTAATGGGTGATACTAAGATATGGTTTAATTCTCTTGCTCATGGTTGTGTGCGTAGTCCTCAGGATATGATTTATTACTTCTCTGCAAAATATTTCCCTGCTCATAAGAAACAAGCTGCCTTGCAGGAAATATTTAATTTTGTGCGAATTGAAGAAGAGAGTCTCCCATAAAGCTTGGTGAAGGCTTCTCCTATTACTTAATGCTTTGCCTGATCATGCTCTCAAGAAAAATGAAATACTTGATATCTTTTTGTAAGTGCATCTAGTGCCCCTTAGTGATTTTGGTGTATTGAAGACTTATAGGTTAAGGGACTAATATGTTTGTGATTGTACACATGCTCTATAAGTCAATGAGGAGTTTGATATTTACAGTGAAAGTCGACCCCTAAAAATGAATGTCTTCGGCTGAAGACTTTGGTTCTCCTGAAGACTTTGAAAGTGAAGAAATTGGTGTGACCTTGAAGACTTCAATATCCATGCGAGGAATCTGAAGCATGAAGACTTTTGTTTTCCTAGTTTCATTTTCTCTTTCTTGAGTCATAGGAAACACCATACTGTTAAAGGGGGTCGAGGTAATACTAAGGAAACTAATTTCCAAGTGATGGTCATCTCAAAATCCTACACCTACCCAATCCTTCGAGTGAAGCCATTGGAAATCTCATATCAGTTCAATCGATTTCTTCAGTGACAGAGACGAAGATCTTCTGGTCTCTAAGAAATATGTTCTGACTGAGGAGTTAGGAATTCACTAGTGCGGATTGCCTACACAGTGAGGAACATTATAGCCCTGAGGAATTCGAACCTCAAATATCCGACCGTTGCTGAGCCATGCGCCAGCTGTCCCAAAATATCCTACCACCTAACGGTCATATCAGCCAAGGGCATTTATGTCTTATCATGTCGGGTTGCTCCCTAGGCTATAAATAGCCACCCCGTACAACCACTAGCTGGTTGGTTGCTCCGAGAGAAACTGACACTTGTCATTTGAGAGCATCCCATCCTCCGAGGACTTTGAGCGAAAATCATCAAGTGAGGAAAACCCAAAATCCCAAACCCAAACCTATAAACCCCAAAGTGATTGAACATCACTGAAGAGACCGTTCCTATGTGGAACCGACGCTTCTTACCTTTGAGGACTGCGTATCCTCCAGACGGTTAGGCGTCATGGTCTGAGCATCCAAGAGGAATTGTGGATTGCCGAGTGACCAAGTCTGTGAAGGTTTGGAAGTCACCTGTGAAGACTTACCACTACTGTTGGGCGAGATTTGTGTGATCTTAGCTCAAGGAGAATACGGTGTGGACTGGGTGTCCGGGACTATGTGTCCTCGAGTTTAAATACTCAGCCGCTCCAACCAGACGTACAACTGTCACAGCAGTTGGAACTGGTCGACCAAATCATTGTCTTCACCAAGCCTACTGGTTCTATTTCCTCAACTCTTTCATTTCCTCAATTGTGTGTTGATGTACCTGATCATTACTATTTGAACACTTTGACTGAGGACTTTCTCTAATTCCTCAATCCTATTTCTACAGTATGTTTGTCTTCATCTTGCTTATCCTGTGTTTACGCTTTTTGTACTCTGTGTTTGTCTTTCATTTCATCATGATGACTATGATGTTGCTCTGTTATGATTATATCTGAGTACTTATTCTGCTGCAAGTAGTTCTTCGCTTAGGAATTTCCTCACCTTGAAATTCCTCAACAAAGAATTAATAAAAATCGCCTATTCACCCCCTCTAGTCGATGTAATGCATTTTCAATTGGTATCAGAGCAAGGTACTCCCTTGTTCTGTGTGATTTTGGTTTAACCGCCTGGAGTTTTAGTTATGTCGACTGCAAGTATGATCAAGATCTCGGCTGGGTGTCCTACCTTTGATGGGACGGACTACCCCTACTGGAAGAACAAGATGCGTATGCATCTTGAGGCAATTGATAACGATCTCTGGTACGTTGTGGAAAATGGCATTCCCTCAGTCACTCCGTCTCTGAATGCTACTAACGTGAAGAGATTCAAGCAACTCGATTCTCAAGCGAAGAATATCATATGTGGCCAACTGAGCATAGGTCAGTACGGCAGTGTGACTACACTGGAAACTGCTAAGCTGATTTGGGATAGGTTATCCAAGGTCAAGAAGGAATCTCAACTCAACGTGACTCCCGAGTTGACGTTCTTCGCAATCTCTTCAACCGCTTCAAAAGACTCGACAATGAAAATGTTCAGCAAACCTTCAATCGCCTCACTGACATCTCAAATGAGCTTCAAGCACTTGGTGCCACTGATATCACCGATCATGAGGTGGTGAAGAAATTGCTGAGATCACTTGACACCTCATTTGATACCCTCGCATTGATGATTCAAGAACGAGCTGATTACTAGTCACTTGATCCCGCTGATATCCTCGAGAGGCTAAACACTCATGAGTTCCAGCTTGCTGAGAAGAGAGATCTCTATGGACCGAGCTACGGAAGATCATGTGCACTGAAGGCCATGGCAGTATCTGAGTCCGAAGCTGAGGATTCTGGTAGCAGCCTTGGTGATCCTAAAGAATTGAGCCAGGAGCTAGCAATGCTCGTGAGGAAATTCCAGAAGTTCTCTCACCGCGGCCTTTTTAGAAAGTCTTCAAGAAATGATGATCCCTCGTACCGTGACCACAAAAGGAGAATTTGCCACAAATGCAAGAAACCTGGTCACTACATGTTTGTCTGTCCTCTATGGGAAAAGGAATCAAAGAAGAAGAAGTACAAAGATGACGATTCTGATGACTCAAAGAAGAAGAAGAAATCTTCAAAATCTTTATCATCAAAATCCTCAAAGTCTTCATCTCACAAGAAGAGCAGTTCCGAGAAGGCCCAGGCATTCATTGGCAAGGAAATGGACTCTGAAGCAGAATTTGAGGATAATGTGGAAGAGGAGGAATCTGAGGAATCTGACTCTGGTGTGGCTTGCCTAGCCCTCGTACTGCTTACGTCAGCAAGTCCATCTTCAATACTGAAGAAAATGACTTCCCCGACTCTGCTGACAAGGGCAACGATGACTATGATCCCACCTATTGCTTCATGGCAAAAGGTGCCAAGGTACTCAAACATTCCCCCTCTGACTCTAGTGAGGATGAATCTGATGACAATCTTAAGCCTAGCTATTCAAAACTTGCTAAAATTTCTGTTATACAACAGAAGGCTTTAGAAAAGATTCAAAATCAACTAGACAGAAGCGATGACCTGTTGGGTGAGGAATTGAATCGAACTAAGACTCTGACAGATAATCTTCAGAGACTTCAAACTCGGTTTGACAACCTTCAAAATCATCATAACACTCTCTTAACTGATCATGAGAAGCTTTCTTATGAATTTCTTCAGAGAAAGCAAGATCTTGAGAAGTTAAAAGTGAGCTATGAAGATCTTCAGAAGGAAAATGATTCATTGCTTGCTCAAAAGATCAGTTCCGCTCAGGAAGAATTTATTCCACCAAGTCTGAAATGCATTGAGCGTGAATTTTTGCTAATTCATCACCTGAATGTTCAAATGCTTCTATTGCTGCAAATTCTTCAACTGTCTTGGTGGTTACAAATTCCTCATCTTAGGATACCACATGCATCACTGATGATTATACAGGGCTGAAGGAATTGTATGTGACAGGCATTTACAAAAGCCTCAAAGGGCATCAGACTCTATGTGATGTGCTCAAAAATAAGATCTTGAACAGGAACCCTAGGAAATAGGGTATTGCATTTGAGAGGAAACTCAATGCTGATGGGACCTACTGGAAACCTGAGCAGTATCCCAAAACCTCATGGGTTGCTGTGAAAGGACCTCCTGTAGATCCATGCACTTTATCTGGTTTTACCTCTAATTCTTCATATTCCTGTGATGAGTCATTTGACTCCAACTATAAACTGTTTAGGAAATCAGAACGGTGAAGTATTTGCTTGATATGTTGGAACTAACTGCAGGAACGCTCCCCCTATGAAGAAAATCTGGGTTCCCAAAAGGTGCCTTGAAAATCTTCAGGTGAATGTCATCATGACACCACCCATGAAGAATAGGAACCCTAGATCAAATTCTTTATATGGACCAAATTCTTCTTATGGATCCAAGTCCTCATATAGACCAAATTCCTCATATGGATCAAATTCCTCACGCGGATCAAAATCCTCATATGAACATCATCATGCTAACGCTTCTGTTTCGCAGTGAAAGTCAAAGGGCTATGAATATGTGCATTATTCTTCAAACCATTATGTTCATAAGTCCTCGAAGAATTTCTCTGCTTATGCATATGCTTATACTAACTAATCTCCTATGAAACGAAGTGCTTTGGCTTCTATGCCATCTTTTTCTTATGGAACTCGCAAAATGATGAACTCTTTGCCACCCCTCCAAATGTGGGTGGTGAAGAAAAAGAACTAATCCTTATGCAGGGTCAGGTCTCCAGACGAACTTACTCGTCTGAAGAATTTGCTGGAGACCTGAATGCGCTTGAAAGGATGCAAGCTAATCATGAAGAAATGAATCATTCATTTCTCATGTCCTCATATTGCTATATCTATTACTGTTGATGAAATTGATATCATATTCTTCACTGATGAAGTATATGGGTTCGTAAGATGCATTAATTCATCTGCAGGATGAACAACCCAAAGCTACTGAGTGGGTCCTTGACAGTGGATGTAAAAATCACATGACTGGTGACAGGAGCTTGTTGATGGACACTGATTTGTCACCATCTCATCTGAAGCATATCACCTACGCTGACAAAGGCAAAAGCAAGGTATTGGGTCTAGGTAAGGTTGCAATCTCAAAGGATAAACACATGGACAAAGTCATACTTGTTGAGTCCTTAGGATTCAATCTTATGTCTGTCTCAATGCTTTGTGATCTTGATATGGTTGTTGTCTTTGGAAAATTTCGCTGCCTTGTGCTAATGGAATCTGACAACTCCAAAGTCTTCGAAGGCTTTAGGAAAGGAGACTTGTATATTGTTGATTTCTCTGCAGGACCACAGCCTGCCACATGTCTACTTGCAAAAGCTTCAGAATGCTGGTTATGGCATCGACGACTTGGTCATGCTGGGGTGAGGAACTTGCATACACTCGCGAAGAAGAAGCATGTCATTGGCATCGAGGGTTTCAAATTCCTCAAAGATCATCTTTGTGGGGCTTGTGAGGCTGGAAAGATCACCAGATCCAAACATCCCTCGAAGACTATCATGACCACTTCTCGTCCCTTTGAATTACTTCATATGGATCTATTTGGCGCTACTCATTATGCCACGTTCACTAGCTCTGCATCATTATATGGCTTTGTCATAGTTGATGACTATTCTCGTTACACATGGGTGCATATCATCACTTACAAAAATGAAGTGCATTAACTTCAGACGATTTTCCTCAAGGGCTTCCACAAACTTCAGTGTGAAGATCAAGCATATCAGGAGTGATAATGGAACTGAGTTCAAGAACACTAGCCTCGAAGAATATTTCGATATGCTTGGTATTACTCACGAATTGTCTGCTCCTTATACTCCTCACCAGAATGGTGTCGTGGAGCGCAAGAATAGGACTCTTGTTGAGATGGCTTGTACTATGCTTGATGAATACAAGACGCCTCACCATTTCTGGCCAGAAGCAATTGATACTGTGTGCCACATCATCAACAGGGTATATCTTCACAAATTCTTCAAAAAGACCTCATATGAACTCCTCACTGACAAGAAACCCAATGTAAGTTATTTCAAAGTCTTCGGTGCTAAATGTTGGATTAGAGATCCTCACCATCATTCTAAATTTGCACCGAAAGCACATGAGAGTTTTATGCTTCGTTATGGAAAGGACTCGCACACCTACAGAGTCTTCAACATCAATCATCACAAGGTTGTTGAAACTGTAGATGTGCGATTCGATGCAACTAATGGCTCACAAAGAAAGCACCTACCTCCTGTGCTAGATGAAATGTCACCTGAGGAATCCATCAAGTTCAAAGCTACTGAGGATGTCATCCCTACCGAAGAATCTGCTAAAGAAGTCATTCCTGATTGTGAAGAAAATACTGCTGGTGCTGCTGGAGAAACTGGTCATGAAGAAACTTCTGGGCCCAAGCAAAGTCGTCAACCCGCACATCCTCGCATTGCAAATGAAGTGCAAGTTGAGAAGATCATTGATGTCACCAAAGCACCAGGTCCCCTCATGCGCTCAAAAGCTTCACATTTATCTAACTTTTGTGAGCATTTGCATTTGTCTCTATCACAGAGCCCACTAAAGTTGATGAAGCATTCATGGAATCCGAGTGGATTCAAGCCATGCAAGATGAATTGCATCAATTCGAGCTCAACAATGTGTGGGAGCTTGTCAAGTGACCAGACCCACGCAAGCACAACATCATCGGTACCAAATGGATCTACCGCAATAAGCAAGACGAAAATGGCCTCGTGGTGAGGAACAAGGCTCGTCATGTAGCTCAAGGCTACATACAGGTTGAAGGAATTGATTTCGATGAAACTTTTGCACCTGTTGCTAGACTTGAGGCTATTCACATATTGCTTGCTTATGCTAACCATCATAATATCATCTTACATCAAATGGATGTGAAAAGTGCATTCCTCAATGGTAAGCTTGAGTAAGAAGTATATGTTGCTCAACCACCAGGTTTTGAGGATCCAAAATTTCCAAATCACGTCTATGGACTCAACAAGGCCCTCTATGGCCTCAAGCAAGCACCTCGGGCGTGGTATGACACACTGAAGGAATTCCTCATGAAGAAAGGCTTCAAACCCGGTTCACTTGACCCAACTCTTTTCACCAAAACATATGATGATGAATTATTCGTGTGCCAAATATATGTTGATGATATTATCTTTGGCTGTACTAACCAACGTTACAGTGATGAATTTGCCTATATGATGAGTGAAGAATATAAAATGTCTATGATGGGATAATTGAAATTCTTCTTAGGTCTTCAGATTCGTTAACAATACAATGGCATATTCATATCTTAGGAGAAATACCTCAAGGATGTATTGAGGAAATTCGGCATGCAAGATTGCAAAGGCGTCAAAATTCCTATGCCCACAAATGGCCATCTATGCACTGATGAAAATAGTAAAGACTTCTATCAAAAGGTATACCGCTCCATGATTGGATCTTTATTGTACCTATGTGCATCTAGGCCGGATATTATGCTTAGTGTTTGCATGTGTGCCCGATTTCAAGCTACACTGAAGGAATCACACCATAAGGTTGTGAAGCATATTCTTCGATATCTAGCTCACACACCAACACTTGGATTATGGTAACCCAAGGGCTCTTCCTTTGATCTCATTGGATATTCGGACTCTGACTATGCTGGTGATCGGGTGGACCGCAAGTCAACGTCAGGCACATGTCATTTCCTCGGACGATCCTTGGTATGTTGGTCCTTGAAGAAGCAGAACTGTATATCACTCTCCACTGTAGAAGCTGAGTACATTGCTGCTGGATCTAGCTGTGATCAATTACTATGGATGAAGCAAACACTCAAGGACTACGGCATCAACATGAAGAATGTGCCACTCTACTGTGACAATGGGAGTGCCATCAAGATTGCACACAACCCAGTTCAGCACTCGAAGACAAAGCACATCCAGATTTGTCGTTATTTTCTTCGTGACCATGTGTTGAAGGGCAACATCTCCATCGACCATGCAAGTACTGAAGACCAGTTGGCTGATATCTTCACAAAGCCCTTGTATGAGAAGAGATTTAGCAAGTTGCGATGTGAGCTAAATATCCTAGAATCTTCGAATGTTCTTTGAAAAGAACACGCATCCTAACACTTATGCTGACTTGATGACTTAGATGTGCAATGCACGAAGTAACGTTTTTCTTCAATCAATGAAGACTAACCCTCTAAGTGTGAAGAAATTGATTCTCAGAACCCTACAAGAGTTGTACGCGGTGTCTGAAATCAGCTTTCTTATACGGTGGGTTACGCCACCAACCAAAGTTGAAATTCTTCAATTTGAGTTTTTCTTCATTTATGAATTTCCTCAGTTTTTCAAATTCTTCTACTTTGCATTGTCTTCACTCTTTCCGTCGTTGTTCTTCATTTGACTATATATATATATATATATATATATATATATATAGGGAAAATCCATCCTACCACCCGGTGGTAGTTACCCCATATGTCTCATATACTACCATGTGGTAGTATATATACTACTTTATCATTTTAAATATATACGTATACTATATCTAAGATATTTCAAAGCAAGTTACATGAAAAAATTGCATATGGGCCCATAGTTTTTGTTATATTTATGAAATACGTACATATTTGTATGTAAAAAAGAGCATACTCAAAACATGGTATATACTACCTAAAAATTAGTATATATACTACCTAATCATTGTTATATACTACATATTACACGTACATACTCTCGATTTTGAC
>NC_041389.1:378410890-378534789 GCF_002162155.2 Triticum dicoccoides | reverse complement strand
TATATATATATATATATATATATATATATATATATATATATATATATATATAATTTTATGTCCTCTACAACATTCACTTATTGCTAATTCTTCAAGTTGACTTTTCTGCTAAGTGAATGTGATCGGACTTCCCCCTCTATGCTAAACTCAGCCCAGTCTGTTCACAAATTCTTCATGTGCGTTCTATTTGAAACTCGTTCAAATTCTTCATTGTGTCCTTGTCAGTTGAAGAAATTGCGAACGAAACTTTAAAATATTCTTATTCGAATTTTCGGCTTTTGCCACTCAAACCATTACGCATTCCACGGTATACTTATCTATTCGCCCATGATCTCCACTTCTCAATACGTGGGTGATACATGTCGCGCGAATGAGAAGGGTCAGGGGAACGTTCGTCTAAATTCTTTGGGTGAACAATTTTTCACCTCAGCTATAAATACCCCCTTCCCTCCCTCATTTCACTTTTACTCCGCTCGACCTCACTCCCTCGCTCGAGCTTCTCAAGCCCTAGCGTCGCTGCTATCTCCATCGTCGCCGGTGAGGAAGAGCTTCACTGCCTCGAGCTCGTCGTCGTCGTACTCGCGTCGGCCGCGGAAATCTTCCCTCCGCCGCCGCCATAGACGTCTTCCTCCGCCAAGTTAGGGCGTGGAAGATCTGAGCCGACGAACTTCTAAATCTACACCTCTTGTTCGTCGTGTTCTTCATCAAGGGTAATTAAAAGTTACTTTTATTGCATTTATTCTACTGATGATCTTCATAAAATCTTCAAAAGGTGTTTATTCTTCAAGCTCCACACTCTAAACACCTAGCACAAATCTTCAGTTCTTGATCTGTTTCTCTAAGTGACGTTTTTCTTCATGATTCCTCAATTGTGTGAATCTCACGATTCGCACAACTCTAGAACCCAAGTCAAAGAACGCTTAGTGAAATTGTTCAAGACATATCGGGTCAATTTCCTCAAACTTGTTCAGTTTTGCAAAAATTTCTGAGAACGCATATGACCTCTCCAAATTCTTCGCACCTATACTCTGTTCACAGGTACACATGTCTACTGCTGAATCACTAGGTTCTCATCAACTTAACTCATTTGTAGCATTCCTCAAAGAAAAGTTGCATACTTCTTCAGAGAACTCGATTGTGCAAATTCCTTAGCTGAAGAAAATGGCAGATGGTAAACGGCCTCAGAAAGGAGGAAAGAAGCTTGAAGTCAATACTACCTTTGAGATCCCTGCGGACATCTATGCAGGGTACTGCACGCCTGATGAGGCTACTCATGGCAAGGAGACGAAGAATGAGCGCAAAGTGCGCATCCATAGGATTGAAAGAAGATGGGCAAGAGAGTGGAGGGAGTACATATATGTTACTCCCAAATACATGAAGAAATTCGCTCTTAACCCTCCATGCTCAAGACCTCCTCTGGCACCTGGCCAAATAGCAGATCCAACAAGCCTTAAACATGGTGAGGATTATGCTGATGAGTGGGCCAGGCGGCAAGCTAAGTTGGCCAAGCAGGCCAAAGAAGCAGTGAAGAAATTTAATGAGGATTCTACTGCTGTCGTTGCCGCTGTTGAGGCTCCTTCAAGCAAGAAGGCTATGCCAAAGAAGCCAACCAAGAAACCACCTTCCTCAGCAATGCCCTCACAGCCAAGTTCTTCTTCAAAGCCCTCATAGCCAATTTCCTTAGTGCCACCAAGGCAAATTCCTCAAGCTGCCCCAGTTCCTCAAGCTGCTCAACTTCCTCGGGATTCAAAGTCCTCAGCTCCTCTGGCAAAGTCTTCGACACCTGTGCATTTTGCCACTTGCCAATGGACCACAGGCATATCAATTGCCTCATGAGCTTCTGCAAGTTCTTCTGCTAGCCCATCTCTACTGAAGAAAAAGGCCACTGCTGGACGAGGCACTAGACCAAGTCCTCATAAGAAGCAGGTGGTCTTCCAAATTCCATCTGATGATGAGGCTGATGATGATGAACTAGCCAATATCATCAAGGACAGACATCAATGGGCCGCTAGAGCCAAAGGAAGTGTTGTGCCCCTTCTACTGGATCCGAAGAAGATCCTCGATTTCATCGATCTTTGGCACAAAGATCCAAATGCTCCAATGCCAGATTTGGGCCTCACTCCTGGACAAAGTCACATGGTGACCGTGTTCATTGCTGAAGAGAAATGGAAGTATGACCAAGCCAGGACAGTGAAGAAAGCGTAGTACAAGAAGCAGCGCTACCTAAAGGACAATGTCCTCAGTCTTTCGCCTGAGCAGCTCATTGCACTGCAAGCTGACATAAAAAAGCTCAGAGATGAATTTGACGCCTACAAGCCAGAATGGCAGGGTGCCAAAGTCAGATTCGTCAAGCTAACGAAGAAATTCACTTCAAGTGTTGCTGCTCCTGTGCACATTGAAGTCACTCCGGCTGAAGCATCTGCTCAAGCCATAGAAGGAATTGCCAGCACCGCTGATGAAAATCAGGCTGCTGATGAAACTGCAAGCACCAAGGCTGCTGAAGAAATTCCAGCCTCTGAAGAAACTGCCAGGGTAACCACTAGTGTTGTGCCTGAAGAATCTGCCAGGCCAGCTGAAGACTCTGTCGCTGCGCCTGAAGAAATTGCTCAAGACAGGCCAACTGCATCAGTTGTGCCTGAAGAAATTGATCCTACCCCCTCTGCTCCGTCTGCACCTCTACCAAGCCCAGTTCTTCCTTCTGGTCTCGAAGTGAAGAAAACCAAAGCTGCGAGCGAGCCTCTATGAAGAAGAGGAAAGCATCAGCTGCCTCAGAATCTTCGGCCCCCAAGAAGGCGAAGACTTTGACAAGTTCAATGGACAATCCCATTGATGTTGTTCCTCTTGCAAGCATGCCATCAAAGGAACTTGTTCCTTATGGTGAAGAATATCAGATTCCTGGAGAATCTGCTAATGAAAATCCCTCTGCTGCTTCCATAGAGCAGATGGATGAAGAAATTGAAGTTGAGGCTTTCAGCTCAACTCCCCAGGTATCATCGCCAACACCTCAGTTCACTACTGAAGAGGCCGGCGTTGAAGAAATGGAAGTGGATGAGGATGTGGACATTGGCTGCACCACTCCAGTGATGAACGATGATTTTTGGATAGTCAACACCCCAACTCTCCTCTGTTCACACTGATATAACAAATTCCTCAGTCCCCAGCTCCAACTGGAGTTTAGATGGGTTCTGATGAAATCCACAATGCCCCTTCCACTCATGAAGAGATTCCAGCCACTAGTGCTGATGAAAATGTTGCTAAAGAAATGGAGGCCCAGGCTTCCGCTGAAGCAAATGCTGAAATTCCTCAGCCTACGGCTCCAGAGATTGACATTCCAGAAGTCATTCTTCAAATCACTGACACCCCTCAGCCACAGTCGAAGAATCCATTCTCCAAAACTCCGAAGTTCAAGGCTGATGCCTTCTTCAATGAGCATGTATTCTTTACTGATTACAATCCATATGATTCTGCTCGGCTGAGGAGGAAGCACTTCTGGATAGCTAGTCAAGCTAATTTCTATTCTTCAGTGCTCTTCAACAAGGACAAAGTCTTCGACCATGAGCATATTCCTCACTTGGATATGGAATCACTGCCTTGCTTCATGCCAGTCCTCGCTACCATTCATCATGATGGTGTGCTCAATTTTTGCACTGACATATGCGATTGGAATGAAGAACTCATTCTTCAATTCTATGCGACACTGCACATCACCGGCAATGCTGAAGATGTGAACTCATGGGTGTTGGACTGGATGACAGAGAACACACACTATAAGGCACCGGCTACTGAATTGCTTCAGGCCATGCCTGTCAGTCCTCCCCCAGAAGGTGCACGTCTCATCTACTCTGAAGCTGAGCTGTCAGATAATTTCATGCAAGTGATGATGAAGCCATTGAAGCCTGGACAAGCCTCAAGGACAAAATTCCTTGTGAAGGAATTGCAATATGTGCCAAGGACAGTCTATCGCATTCTGACGAAGACATTGAGTCCAATCAAAGGCCACGACTCGAATGATGAAGAAGTCGTTGGCATCATGAAGAATCTGCTTTTCAACATCATGCACGGTATTCCTGTAAACTATCATGATTTCTTCATGAGGACTTTGGCAAACATTGCGATGTCCCCATTTGAGTTGAAGCCTTATGCTCCTTGTATTATGAGATTCCTCAGATCAAGGTCTTCACTCTCAACTACAAAGCTGATACACTCAACCATGGCAGCTACTTGCCCCCAATTGAAGTCCTCAAATGGACATTTTCCTCAGCTGATGAAAAGGGCAAGGCCACTGTTGTTATAGATGAGGGCATTTGACCATTGGATGGACAGATTTGCAAAGCTGCTTCATACTACACCAATGATGACTCTGCTACTCATGACACTGCCGCTAATGCATCCAAGCAAAGTCCTCAGGCAACAGCTGCAAGGTTGATGACTGATCATGAGCTTCTCCTCAGTCTTCATCAAAAGGTGGATCGCAATCACAAATGGGTAAAACGTCAGTTTCGTTCAATTCTTCACAACATGACTGCCACATATAATTCAGTGAAGAAGAACCATTACTACCTTAATGAAGTGTTTGATCGCACCTGGGCTATACTATCTCACCTTTACGGTGCTGAAGATCTCAAGCGGATGGGTTTCAAGCAGGACTTCGACTGGTCTAAGCCTCCACCGAAGAAAATCAAGAAAGTTGAAGTTCCTCCTTTGGTGCCCAGCTCATATTCTTCATCCTGCGATCCGACGAAAATGAATATCTGGACGACACTGCAGTAGGCCCCACTCCAACAACCGATGCCGACAACGCTAGCGCTCCTCCATCAACTTAGCAAAGAAATTCTTTAGGGGCGTTAGTCCTCACTTTTCGTCCCTTTTGGTCATTTGATGACAAAGGGGGGGAAATTTGAGTTACTCTTCAAATGGGTCTCTATATATATGGGCGTTTTTTTGTTAAGTTGCAACTCTCACTCTTCTGAAGCTTTTGTTGTATGAGTTGTAAATTTAAGTCCGATGGTGACCTGATACTTTTGCTCTATTTTTCTGCATGCCATTTCCTCATTAATGGCATGCACGCATGCTGAATCACATCAGTCACCATATTTCATCATGCATTTCAAATTCTTCATTTCATATGTTAAATGCGTGTATGAATTACAAGATATAGGGGGGGTTCTCCATGATTCTACTCTTCAAATGTGCATTGCTTCAAAAGCAAATACCTCACTATGCACATCTTCAAGGGGAGTTCTTATATATCTTGCAATCAAATTCCTCAATTTGGAGTACTTTCAATTCATATGTTTATCCCCGTGGAAAACTTAACCTATATTGTCAACAATCACCAAAAAGTGGGAGATTGTAAGTGCATCTAGTGCCCCTTAGTGATTTTGGTGTATTGAAGACTTATAGGTTAAGGGACTAATATGTTTTCAACAGAATTGCCATGGTGTTATTTTTGTGCAGAAATAAAATTTCTCGGAATGACCTGAAACTTCACGGAGGCACATTTTAGAATTAATAAAAAATATTGGCGAAAGAATCAACAGAAGGGGGCCCATACCCTGACCATGAGCGTGGGGGGCGCGCCTCGCCTAGGGCGCGCCCCTTGCCTCGTGGGCCTCGTGGGCCCCGTGGAGCTCCACCGACCTCAACTCCAACTCCATATATTCACGTTTGGGGAGAACAAAATCAGAGAGAAGGATTCATCACGTGTTACGATATGAAACCGCCGCCAAACCCTGTTCTTCCTCGGGAGGGCTGATCTGGAGTCCGTTCGGGGCTCTGGAGAGGGAAATACATCGCCATCGTCATCATCAACCATCCTCCATCACCAATTTCATGATGCTCACCGTCGTGCGTGAGTAATCCCATCGTAGGCTTGCTGGACAGTGATGGGTTGGATGAGATTTACCATGTAATCGAGTTAGTTTTGATAGGGTTTGATCCCTAGTACCATTATGTTCTAAGATTGATGTTGTTATGACTTTGCCATGCTTAATGCTTGTCACTAGGGCCCGAGTGCCATGATTTCATATCTGAACCTATTATGTTTTCTTGAATATATGAGTGTTCTTGATCCTATCTTGCAAGTTATAGTCACCTACTACGTGTTATGATCTGGCAAACCACGGAGTGACAATAGTCGGGACACTTACCGGTGATGACCGTAGTTTGAGGAGTTCATGTATTCACTAAGTGTTAGTGCTTTGGTCCGGTACTCTATTAAAAGGAGGCCTTAATATCCCTTAGTTTCCAATAGGACCCCTTTGCCATGGGAGGGTAGGACAAAAGATGCCATGCAAGTTCTTTTCCATAAGCATGTATGACTATATTCGGAATACATGCCTACATTACATTGATGAACTGGAACTAGTTCTGTGTCACCCTATGTTATAAATGTTGCATGATGAACTGCACCCGACATAATTATCCATCATTGATCCATTGCCTACGAGCTTTTCGCATATTGATCTTTGTTAAGTTACTTCTTAGTTGCCACTATTACGATTGCTACCAAACTGCTACTGTTACTTTTGCCACCGTTACCGTTACTTCCATACTACTTTGCTACTAAATAATTTGCTGTAGATATTAAGTTTTTAGGTGTGGTTGAATTGACAACTCGGCTGCTAATACTTGAGAATATTCTTTGGCTCCCCTTGTGTCGAATCAATAAATTTTGGTTGAATACTCTACCCTCGAAAGCTGTTGTGGTCCCCTATACTTGTGGGTTATCAAGACCTTTTTCTGGCGCCGTTGCCAGGGAGCATAGAGTCACTTGGGGTTTATATCTGTTGATCACTATGAGGAATTTCAAATATCAAAGAACCAAGATGTTTCCCTCAACTATGAGGGGAGGTAAGGAACTGCCATCTAGCTCTGCACTTGATTCACCTTCTATTCTGAGTAAACTTGCGACACCTACACCTGCTATTGATTCTGATATGCCGCGTGTCATTGATGAAGCCACTTATGCTATGTATGATGCTTATGATGATACTACTTCTCTGCTTGATAATAATGTGCCACTAGGTGAATTTTTTGATGAACAACTTGCTAGGGTTAGAGAGAATGAAATTACTGAATCTGATGATATTAATGAAAGTGATGATGAAGATTCTGCCCCTAGATATGAATTGCCTGTTGTGCCTGAGGGTTATGTTATGGATGAAGAAACTGCTAGAGACTTTCTTGCTTGGAATGATATATATGATCTTAAGAAACTGTTAGCTAAGCTGCAAGAAAAGTCTTTGAATGCTAGAATGAAATATGACCCTACTTTTGCTACTTCACCTATCTGTATTACTGATAAAGATTATGAATTCTTTGTCGGTCATGAATTAATTACGTTGGTTGAATCTGATCCTTTCCATGGCTATGAATCTGAAGCTGTTGTGGCACATCTTACTAAATTGAATGATATAGCCACCCTATTTACTCATGAGGAAATAATTCGCTATTACTACATTCTTAAATTGTTTCCTTTCTCATTAAAGGGTGATGCTAAGATATGGTTTAATTCTCTTGCTCATGGTTGTGTGCGTAGTCCTCAGGATATGATTTATTACTTCTCTGCAAAATATTTCCCTGCTCATAAAAACAAGCTGCCTCGCAGGAAATATTTAATTTTGTGCAAATTAAAGAAGAGAGTCTCCCACAAGCTTGGTGGAGGCTTCTCCTATTACTTAATGCTTTGCCTGATCATCGTCTCAAGAAAAATGAAATACTTGATATCTTTTTGTAAGTGCATCTAGTGCCCCTTAGTGATTTTGGTGTATTGAAGACTTATAGGTTAAGGGACTAATATGTTTGTGAGTGTACACGTGCTCTATAAGTCAATGAGGAGTTTGATATTTACAGTGAAAGTCGACCCCTAAAAATGAATGTCTTCGGTTGAAGACTTTGGTTCTCCTAAAGACTTTGAAAGTGAAGAAATTGGTGTGACCTTGAAGACTTCAATATCCATGCGAGGAATCTGAAGCGTGAAGACTTTTGTTTTCGTAGTTTCATTTTCTCTTTCTTGAGTCATAGGAAACACCGTACTGTTAAAGGGGGTCGAGGTAATACTAAGGAAACTAATTTCCAAGTGATGCTCATCTCAAAATCCTACACCTACCCAATCCTTCAAGTGAAGCCATTGTAAATCTCATATCAGTTCAATCGATTTCTTCAGTGACAGAGACGAAGATCTTCTGGTCTCTGAGAAATATGTTCTGACTGAGGAGTTAGGAATTCGCCAGTGCGGATTGCCTACACGGTGAGGAACATTATAGCCCTGAGGAATTCGAACCTCAAATATCTGACCGTTGCTGAGCCATGCGCCAGCTGTCCCAAAATATCCTACCACCTAATGGTCATATCAGCCAAGGGCATTTATGTCTTATCATGTCGGGTTGCTCCCTAGGCTATAAATAGCCACCCCGTACAACCACTAGCTGGTTGGTTGCTCCGAGATAAACTGACACTTGTCATTTGAGAGCATCCCATCCTCCGAGGACTTTGAGCGAAAATCGTCAAGTGAGGAAAACCCCAAATCCCAAACCCAAACCTACAAACCCCAAAGTGATTGAACATCACTGAAGAGACTGTTCCTATGTGGAATCGACGCTTGTTACCTTTGAGGACTGTGTATCCTCCAAACGGTTAGGCGTCATGGTCTGAGCTTCCAAGAGGAATTGTGGATTGTTGAGTGACCAAGTCTGTGAAGGTTTGGAAGTCACTTGTGAAGACTTACCACTACTGTTGGGCGAGATTTGTGTGATCTTAGCTCAAGGAGAATACGGTGAGGACTGGGTGTCCGGGACTGTGTGTCCTCGAGTTTAAATACTCAGCCGCTCCAACCAGACGTACAACTGTCACATCAGTTGGAACTGGTCGACCAAATCATTGTCTTCACCAAGCCTACTGGTTCTATTTCCTCAACTCTTTCATTTCCTCAATTGTGTGTTGATGTACCTGATCATTATTGTTTGAAGACTTTGACTGAAGACTTTCTCTATTTCCTCAATCCTATTTCTACAGTCTGTTTGTCTTCATCCTGCTTATCCTGTGTTTACGCTTTCTATACTCTATGTTTGTCTTTCATTTCATCATGATGACTATGCAGTTGCTCTGTTATGCTTATACCTGAGTACTTATTCCGCTGCAAGTAGTTCTTCGCTTAGGAATTTCCTCACCCTAAAATTCCTCAGTGAAGAATTCATAAAAATCGCCTATTCACCCCCCCCTCTAGTCGACGTAACGCACTTTCACTTTTATAATGGACTAATCGATGCTTCCAGAGACCACCTGGATAGTTGTGTTGGTTGTGTTTTTAGGGAAAGAATTGTTGAGCAAGCTGAATTGCTATTGAATAATATATTGAGTAATGATAATCATTGGACACTTCCTGAATCAACTCCTAAGCCAACTCTGAAGAAAAGGGGTATTCTATTTCTAGGTCTTGAAGATATGCAAGAGGCAAATAAATCTATGAAAGAAAAAGATATTAAAGCTGAAGATGTTAAGAATTTACCGCCTATTGAAGAGATACATGGTCTTGATAACCTGACACAGGTAGTAAAGCTAAATTCTCTCTATAGATTTATAAGTGTGAAATACCACCTACTAAGTTTGCTAGTCAATGCTTGGATGAGTTTGAAAATTCTATTGTTAAACAAGAAGACTTCAATGCTTACTTTGGTAGACAATTGAAACACAATGCTTATATGGTTGAACACTTGAGTGATTATATATCTAGAGTTAAAGGTGATCTTCAGCTTATTAGTAAACATGCTTCTATGGTAACCACTCAAGTAGAACAAGTACTTAAAGCACAAGATGATTTGCTCAATGAGTTAAATAATAAGAACAATGATAATGTTGTTAGAGTTATGACTAGAGGTGGCAAAATGACCCAGGAACCTTTGTATCCTGAGGGCCATCCTAAGAGAGTTGAGCAATATTCTCAGAGAATTAATACTGATGCACCTAGTCCTTCTAATAAAAAGAAAAAAAAAATGATAGGACTATGCATGCTTCCAGTGAACCTGTTATAGACACACCTTTGAATCCCAATGATATTTCTATTTCTGATGTTGAAACACAATCTAGTGATGAACATGAACCTAGTGATAATGCTAATAATGATGTTCATGTTGATGCTCAACCGAGTAATAATAATGATGTAGAGATTGAACCGGCTATTGATCTTGATAACCCACAATCAAAGAATCAACGTTATGATAAGAGAGACTGTGTTGCTAGGAAGCACGGTAAAGAAAGAGAACCATGGGTTTAGAAACCCATGCCTTTTCCTCCTAAGCCATCCAAGAAAAAGGATGATGAGGATTTTGAGCGCTTTGCTGAAATGATTAGACCTATCTTTTTGCATATGCGTTTGACTGATATGCTTAAAATGAATCCTTATGCTAAGTATATGAAAGATATTGTTACTAATAAAAGAAAGATACCGGAAGCTGAAATTTCCACCATGCTTGCTAATTATACTTCTAAGTGTGGAATACCAGAGAAACTAGGAGATCCAGGTGTACCAACTATACCATGCTCCATTAAAAGAAACTATGTTAAAACTGCTCTACGTGATCTTGGAGCCGGTGTTAGTGTCATGCATTTCTCTTTATACCGTAGACTTGATTTGAATAAGTTGACACCTACTAAAATCTCTTTGCAAATGGCTGATAAATCAACTGCTATACCCATCAATATTTGTGAGGATGTGCCTATTGTGGTTGCAAACATTACTATTTTAACGGACTTTGTTATTCTTGATATTCCTGAGGACGACAGTATGTCGATCATCCTTGGTAGACCCTTTTTGAATACTGCAAGAGCTGTTATTGATTACAACAAAGGCAATTTCACTTTTCATGTTAATGGTAATGAGCATACGGTACACTTCACAAAGAAACAACCTCAAGTTCATAGTATAAATTCTATTGGAAAAATATCAACGATTACTATTGGAGGTTTTGAATTCCCTCTTCCTACTGTCAAAAAGAAATATGATTTTCTTATTGTTGGGGACATGCATATCCCCGTTGAGGTAACATAGTGTTATTCGAAAATTCTCCAGTTTCATGTTATTCGGAAGAAGTTTGTTAACAAGACTTGATCAACCTTGTTAGTGGATTCCTTTTGATAAGCATGAGATGGATGAAGTTAGAAAGCACAACCTTCTGTACCCTCCTTTTACTTTCTGTTATTTAGACTAAATAAAGCAAAAATAGTATTTTATGTCTGTTTTCTGAATTATCCATGCAATAAAAAATACCATGAAAATAAAAGTTCTCCAAATGCCCTAAAAATTGGATATGATTTTTTGTAGAATATTTGAGAACTTCTGGCACTTAGAACACATGAGGGGGACCCCACCATTTGGTCACGACGATGGAGGGCGCACCCCCTGGCCACCCCCCCTGCCTCGTGGGCTCCATGTGGCCCCCTCCACTTATTCTAGTACCCACACACTTCGTCTTCCTCTAGAAAAAATCACCCCGTAGCTCAAACTCGTGTTCTTGCTCGCTTTGTTGCCATTTTCGATCTCCTTGCTCAAAGCTCCATTCACAAAACTGCTTTGGGGGATTGTTCTTTGGTATGTGACTCCTCTAATGGTCCAATTAGTTTTTGTTCTCGTGCTTTATTTATTGCAAATTTTTGCTGCTGAGGTGACCCTGTTCTTGAGCTTGCATGTCAAATTTATATGGTCCAAAGTAGTTTTAATGCATGACATAGCCTCTAGGCACTTGTGGGAGTAGTTGCTATCAATCTTGTTGAGTTTGATTCACTTTTATTTTGAGTCACTAAAAATTTCAGAAATTTTTTAGAGGAAGAAAATTTTGAAGAGATTGTTGAGAGGCTCCTTGAGCCGAAGCTCGAAGGAAAAGCAGAATGAAGAGAATAAAAAGCCCAAGTACAACCTTCCCTGCACCGCGGAGGTTCGGCCGTGTGAATGGCCTTGTGATGCATTCTTGAGGGCCGCTGGAATTTATGAAGACTTCTATTATTTGGCTGAGAATGCACGCATCACTGAATTCATCCATGGTAAGTTGGATCAATACCTCCTACTCACTAATATTTTCAAGGAAAACTTTCATTTCCATGCTAGGAGGTCACCACCTTTTGTGGACTTTTATTTATATGATGAGTTTAAGGAGATGTCACTCTATGATTTTTGTGTGCTTTGCAAGTTTCCCTTTGAGGGCAGCATCAAGGAACCACATCCTAGTGATGTGGATGAATTTATTGTAAAATTACTGTTGGGGAAACGAGAAAAGTGTCAGATGCAAGAAGTACTAGTATACATTTTCCTATTCTACGTTACTATGCAATATTTGCTAGTAGATGTTTAATTGGTTGTAGGAACAGTGGAGGCCTTAGTGCTCCTGACCTTGCTATTTTGCGCCATGCTTTACTTCGTGATAGAACTTTCAGTTTGGGCGTTATGGTTACTAAATGGTTGTGTTTCAACCGTACAAAGGGCCCCATTTTTGGATATATCTTTGCTTCACGCCTTGCTAAGTACTTTGAGATACCTATTAGGCATTATTAGAAAGAGGAAAAGGTGCTGCCCAGTATTTTCTTAGACTATAAAAGTATGGTAGCACATGATTTTATTGTTAATGATAAGGAGAAGAGACTTGTTTATAACTTGGTATTTAGCAAAAATACTTGTCAGACTATCACCTTGCCTGCACCATCTTTGTTCAACATACATTCGGCACATACCTCATCCTGCCTGATGACATTTATGGATACTGGGAGCGGATATGGTCCCTAGAGCCTGAGCCTGAGCCATCTCCTGATCCATATCAGGAGTCTATTTACCAGTGGGATCCACAGGAGCTCGCTAACCAGTGGCACCCCGAGGACCCTCGTCAGTACACAAGAGAGGACCACTTTGATCCATGGGCTTAGACCAACTTAGGCCAAAAGCCTAAGCTTGGGGGAGTACATATTTCTCACCGAAATTACATTCATATTCACACACTCATTCTAGTTGTCGGTGTTCATACTTTTTCATTGTACTATCCATGCTAGTTTATTTTCTTTTCTTGCTTTCTTCTTGTGTGTTTGAAAAACTTTGAGAAAAAACCAAAAAATTAGTTGTAGCTTTTAGCTAGTTTACTTTCCATGCTTGTAGTAGTAATAATTAAAAGAAAACCCAAAAAGATTTCTCGTTCCTTTTTTTGCTTGTTGGGAGCTTTCCCGTGTAAATAGTTTTTCCCGTTCTTTTCTTTTCTTTTCTTTTCTTTTCTTTGGGGGCCTAGAGGAGAAGACCACGATGAAAATTTTGAGTGGCTCTCATATGCATTATTGTTGATCTAACAAAGAGCCCATATTACTCTATCTTCACCTTTGAATTAAATGTTTGCATATTCCAGCTTAGTCCAATGCACGTGCACTATATTATAATCCACACCGTTCGGTCGTGCAAGTGAAAGGCAATAATGACGATATATGATAAAATTATTGAGATGAGAAAAGCTGGTATGAACTCGACCTATCTTGTTTTTCTAAATATGATTAGTTCATCATTCTTGATTCAACCTATTATGAATGAAACATGTTTGCAATGACAATTAGAGATTATAGTTACTCATGCCATGCTTAATTAGCTAGGAGTTTATAATGGTTTACCTTGCGTGCCAACATGCTATTAAAATGGTTGTGATGTGGTATGATAGAGTGGTATCCTCCTTTGAATGATTTGAGTGGCTTGACTTGGCACATGTTCACGCATGTAGTTGAAACAAAATCAACATAGCCTCCACGATATTTATTTTCATGGTGATTTATATCCTACTCATGCTTGCACTCATTGTTGGTTAATCTTAATGCATTGTTTATGACTGTGTCGCTCTCTAGTTGGTCGCTTCCCAGTCTCTTTCTAGCCTTAACTTGTACTAAGCGGGAATACTGCTTGTGCATCCACTTCAATAAACCCCAAAGTTGTTCCATATGAGTCCATCATACCTACCTATATGTGGTATTTACCTGCCGTTCCAAGTAAATTTGCATGTGTCAAACTCTAAACCTTCAAATGAAATTCTGTTTTGTATGCTCGAATAGCTCATGTATCAACTAGAGTTGTCTATATCTTCCATGCTAGGTGGGTTATTCTCACGGTGAGTGGACTCCGCTCATCATTCACGAGAAAATGGTCGGTAACCGGGATGCCCAGTCCCATGCTCAAATCAAATCAAAATAATTGCAAACAAAACTCCCCCAGGATTGTTGTTAGTTGGACGGTACCCGTTGTTTCGGACCAGCCGTGGAATGTGCGTGTTGGTGGGGGGGGTATAAACTTTACCATTTGGTTTGGGAACTGCCTATAATGTATATAACATGGAAGATATCGAGATCTCTTGGTTGCTATGTTGACAATGAAAGTATCCCGCTAAAAATAGTATTGATTTCTGTTTCAAAACTCGAGCTCTGGCACCTCTGCAAATCCCTACTTCCCTCTGTGAAGGGCCTATCTGTTTACTTTTATGTTGAGTCATCATCCTCTTATAAAAAGCACCAGTTGGAGAGCACCACTTTCATTTGTATGCATTGTTATTAATTAATATTGCGTATGACTGGATATCTTTTGCCATGAATTACAATGTCTAGTCAGTCCTTGATCTTCAGGGGTGCTCTACATTTATGTTTTGCGGTCTCATAAAGGCCTAGCGAGATACCATCTTGTTATATCATATCATGATTGTTTTGAGAAAGTGTTGTCATCCGAGATTTATTATTATTGCTCGCTAGTTGATTATGCCATTGATATGAGTAAACATGAGACCTAAATGTTATTGTGAATACAGTTACTTCATGATCTTTGCTGAAAACTTGAATGCTGGCTTTACATATTTGCAACAACAAGATCAAACAGAGTTTGTAAAAGTTTTTCTTTATCACTTTCAGTTTGTCAACTGAATTGCTTGGGGGCAAGCAAAGGTTTAAGCTTGAGGGAGTTGATACGTCTCCAACGTATCTACTTTTCCAAACACTTTTGCCCTTGTTTTGGACTCTAATTTGCATGATTTGAATAGAACTAACCCGGACTGACGCTGTTTTCAACAGAATTGCCATAGTGTTATTTTTGTGCAAAAATAAAAGTTCTCGAAATGACCTGAAACTTCACGGAGGCACGTTTTAGAATTAATAAAAAAATTGATGAAAGAATCAACAGAAGGGGGCCCACACCCTATCCACGAGGGTGGCGGTGCCCCTAGGGCGCGCCCCCTGCCTCGTGGGCCCCCTGGAGCTCCACCGACCTCAACTCCAACTCCATATATTCACGTTCAGGGAGAAAAAAATCAGAGAGAAGGATTCATCACGTTTTACGATACGGAGCCACCGCCCAGCCCTGTTCTTCCTCGGGAGAGCTGATCTGGAGTCCGTTCGGGGCTCCGGAGAGGGGAATCCGTCGCCATGATCATCATCGACCATCCTCCATCACCAATTTCATGATGCTCACCATCGTGCGTGAGTAATCCCATCATAGGCTTGGTGGACGGCGATGGGTTGGATGAGATTTACCATGTAATCGAGTTAGTTTTGTTAGGGTTTGATCCCTAGTATCCATTATGTTCTAAGATTGATGTTGCTATGACTTTGCCATGCTTAATGCTTGTCACTAGGGCCCGAGTGCCATGATTTCAGATGTGAACCTATTATGTTTTCATGAATATATGAGTGTTCTTGATCCTATCTTGCAAGTTATAGTCGCATACTACATGTTATGATATGGCAAACCCCAGAGTGACAATAGTCGGGACACTTCTCGGTGATGATCGTAGTTTGAGGATTTCATGTATTCACTAAGTGTTAATGCTTTGGTCCAGTACTCTATTAAAAGGAGTCCTTAATATCCCTTAGTTTCCAATAGGACCCAGCTGCCACGGGAGGGTAGGACAAAAGATGGCATGCAAGTTCTTTTTCATAAGCATGTATGACTATATTCAGAATACATGCCTACATTACATTGATGAACTGGGGCTAGTTCCGTGTCACCCTGTGTTATAACTGTTGCATGATGAATTGCATCCGACATAATTATCCATCATTGATCCATTGCCTACGAGCTTTTCACATATTGATCTTTGTTAAGTTACTTCTCCGTTGCCACTGTTAAGATTGCTACCAAACTGCTACTGTTACTTTTCCCACCGTTACCGTTACTTCCATACTACTTTGCTACTAAATACTTTGTTGCAGATATTAAGTCTTTCAGGTGTGGTTGAATTGACAACTCAACCGCTAATACTTGAGAATATTCTTTGGCTCCCCTTGTGTCGAATCAATAAATTTGGGTTGAATACTCTACCCTCGAAAACTGTTGTGATCCCCTATACTTGTGGGTTATCAGCAATGAGCTCGGCTGCAAAGGGGGGCGAGTTGCCTAGGGATGAAGCAAGGGAGATAGAGGGGGAATAGGTGCTCACAGCGGCCCTGCAGAGGTGCTAGAGTGGGCTCGGGGGAGAGCTCACCGAAGAGAATCATCGACGGAGTCCGCCGGGGCCGAGGAGGAAGCCGGTGGCGGGGAAGGCGTCGCGGAGGCGTCTGGTGTCCTGCGGCTTATCAAGGGGACGTGGTCGAGGGAGGTGGAGTGCTTGGACACGTCGGTGAGGCACGAGGTCGACGGTTGTCACGGCGGTGCAAGGTGGCCGGTGACGGGGCGCATCGCGCACGGGTGGTCAACGCAGATCTGGAGGAGAGGGGAAGGCAGAGAGGGTGAGGGGAAGCGCGAGGGGGCAAGTGGGGAGGGGGCCGAGGAGGCGAGGAGCTGGAGGCCTTATCCTCGCCGGGGCGTCGCCGAAGAGGTGGTTGGGGACGACCACGTCCTGTAGCGGCACGGTCGGGGGCATAGGGGTGAGGAGCGACCAGGAGAGAAAGCTGGGCCGGCCCAGGTGGGCGGCCGGTTGGGCTGAGGCCTAGTTGGGCCACGGCCCAGGGGGTTGCCCCTGTTATTTTTTTTGTTTTCATTTTGTTTCCTCCAAGTTTTAGTTTATTTTTAATTTTATTAAATGTAAAACTAGCTCCAGAATTTGTGTTGCCAATTAACCCACTGCCACAAAAAGTTTCACACAATAATAAATAGTTTACATTTGTTTATTAATTAAAAAGCATCAAACAATTGTTGTAGGCACTGCTTTATTCATTTTAGAGCAATTAAACATTTTATAAAAAGATGATTTCTCCACCAATATTACCAATTGATTATTTGAAACAACTTGAACAATTTAGTTTGCATGCTTGACAAAATTTGAATTTTGACTTTAAACTCGGTTTTGAACTTGAATTGCGATTTGGGTCAATCGAAGATTAGAAATAGTAATATGATGACATGGCACCATTACCAAGGGCTCACTATAGCATAATTATACGAGCGTTACACAGTTTTAGACCGAACAGTTTAGGAAACTTAGGACAAAACCATCCGAATTTGACTAGGGTTTTGGACATGAATCCAAACCTTTTCCTTGCAAGGGAAGTCCAGCTGCCTCTTTTATACCTAAAGGGTGACAGTCGATTAAACAGTACACAATCGAACAAATCATCTACCACTTTTTATTCTTTTATCTTTTCTCCTTAACCCTAGTTCGTCCTCTTCTCGTTCTTCGCTCGTAGGGTGGCGATCCACGAGGCCCTAGGGGCGATTAGGTTCACCTAGGGCAGCCCATAGCCTCCGCGCGTCCTGACGGGGTCCCTCCCGGGCGTGTGGGGTTTTCGGGTCTTCAAAAGCACCCACCGGACTGCTTGCGCACCGCGCTTCCGGCGGGTCTCCTTCGACGTGAGTTGCGGTGCATCATCCCCGGTGTCGAGAGTACATAGTGACGTGTTCGTGTGCAAGCACACTTTTTGGCGACTCCACTAGAGGATGAAGCTTTGAATGGTCTCTAGCCCGTTCTTGCTATGAAGAGATCATCGTCTAGGGTTTGCAATCTATAAAGGTAATATGAATACTCAATCCCCGTGTGTAGATGCAAATAATTCATATGCTGTTACTAGATCATTCAATGAATATACTCTATCGGCCGGCCCAAGTTTTTTTAATCATGCATCTAATTACATTCAAGGGCCGATTCAAAGTAATTTGCATGCTTCAACATCTTATGATACTAGTAACATGCACCATATGTACTCCAACTCTCATGCACCGGCAACCCCAGAAATCATTATGACAATGAACAACATGATGAGTTTGGTCAATCAAGTTGAACACCTCTTGTAGGAACTTCCAATAGCATGCGACAAAGTGTTTCACCTTTTTAGTCATCGGCAACTAATTTGCAATATACTTGTTCAAACATGCCGATGGATGGGAGAATTGACCATCCTACTACTAGCTATTCGACCAGTTACTCTCAACCGTCATATGCTACACCTCATGTTAGTGATTTTTCGGCACCATATACAACTATAGATGCTCATAATTTGGCTCCGCACCTTCATGGTCATAACGGAACAAGTGAAGATTTTACAGGAGTGCACATGCCATCATCTAATATTGTAGCATATAATGCATCCTCTATGCAATTGCATAATTTCGGCAACACCTCATTGCCGAAAGAATCTAAAAGTATTGTGGAGCAATCCCTTATAGATTGGGAAGTGGCTACATTTAAAAGGTATATAGCCCAAAATAACAAGATTTGTGCTCTTTGCCTTGAAGAGCATGATAAGGGATTAGTTCATGATTATAATGCAGTAAAAGCTAGAGTTTTACAAAAAGATGAATCTTTGCCAATTGATAAAATTTGCGAGCAAAAATAAGGTTTTACATTAATGCATATGCCTTCACCTAGTACTACATCATATTATAAACCCCCTATACAATTGCAAAGTTTCGGCAACACCCGTGTGTCATTGCCGAAAGAATGTAAAAGCATTAGGGGGCAATCATATCCAGAGTGGGCTGAAATTGAGAAAAAGCTTAAAGCCAATTTTGCCGCTCGCCAGCAGAAACAAACATTAAAAGAATTGGCTCAAATAAAAGAAGCATTGCCAATTGGTAGAATCAATGAAAAGAAGGGTGATTCAGAATATGAAAGTGCTTCGGTTGAAAAAGCTGAATCAAGTAGTATATACTCCGAGTCCATCAAATCCAAAGAGTTGCGTGCCACAGAAATGGACAAGCCTTAAGGACAATAACAAGTAGCCAAACAAAGTTTAGTTTACAAGGATCTTCAAAGTAAAGATGCATGAAATCAAGAAAAGGGTCATGAAAAAGCGTTGGGGAGCCATCCAAAGACGGATCAAGATATTGTTCAAGTCACATCACCATCATGCTCTACCAACCTAATTGAAGAGGTATGTTTAGCAAGTAATTTACCTATATTCCGATTTGGTCATAACTTTGTTATTGATGCATCTACTAGAAAAATCTTCATAAGCAATATTGAGAGACCAATAAGAGGGTAATTTATTTGTTAGCAATCAAATTGTCACAAAACATATCGGTCAACATATTGCACCATTCAGAAAGACCGATAGTGAAAAATTATTACAATCGAAGCTTTCCTCGTTATTTTATTTTAAGTTTATACTACATGGGTAGCTTTGCTTATTTCATACTTGGATTACACTTGGTCTCAATTGAGGCATGTATGTTCTAACTATTTTTATTTCAGAAACTTAAAGCCAAGGTTAAATTCTTTTGAGAAAACTGATGTTAGTATAATATCTTACCCAATGACATCAGAAAAAGAATGCAGAAGAGAATTCATAGCTGAATGGGAAGATGCCAAATCTGAACCATTCATGTGCTTGATTCCAAAGTTGTTCTCATAACAAGATCGACTAGAGAATGAAAATTAGACCTTCAATTCAAACATGTGTGATCAAATCTTTGATTTGTTGTTGAGACATAATTATATTAGAATTGTTGATCACAATGTCTAACCATCTATCCATGGACGAATGTATTGTAAGTTGCATGATTTGTTCAAGCATAATTTCGAGGATTGCAACATGTTTCGTCAAATAGTTAAATCATCCATTGAAAAAGGATGATTGAAATTTGTTGAAACACCAAGAGATGATCAGTCTAATCCAATTGGTCCCGATGGCAAAAAAATTATCCATCGGCTGCTTCAAGCCGATCCGTTTAAAGAGAAGGTAAAAACTGCAGGTGATGGGATCAAGCTTTCAAGAAGAGAAGTTGTTGAAGAGCATAATGAACATAATCTTGAGGGTGAGAATTCAGTCAAAACTACAATGAAGACGCCCAGGACTGGGGGGCAGCAAGCAAATCCAATGATGGATGAAAGCAAACCAAAAGAAAACAAGGGCCGAAATAAGCGCAAGTGTAAGAGATCAAAAATCACCTTCGATGAACTATTGGATAAATATCAAAAGAAGAGTGAAGAGAAGAATGCTTATCGACCAAATCATGCAAAGAAATCATGATCACCCCCAAGGCACAAGTATGAGGATCGGTATTAGCAAAGTGAGAATTTTAATGCAACATATTCATATCCTTATTTTGGGCAACGATGCCAATGACATGGATGCCTCCCTGTGCTCATGTAGATCCATATCCATCATGGGACATGTATGATACAAGGGCACATTCTCCATCTTATTTTAGACAATCTCACCAATATTATGCAGCTTCGAGAAGATCGACATTTAAACAATTGCATGTCAAAGACCGTTTTAATTATAAGGAATCGGTCTGGAGCTCAAGGAAGAAGAAAGAGGTGGTCAAGCAAGTTTACCACATTAAAAGAGATGGTCGTAAGAGTGCTACTTCAGATTTGATCTCAAATGTAAAAGAGCAAATTAAAGAGTTAACATTGGCTACAAAAGGCAAAGAAGTGAAGCAATCAATTGTTAAAAATCAAAGTGCCAAATCTGAAGGGAAGAAGTTGAGAGTGCACAAGGCCAAAACAGAATTACCAATTCTTGAAATAAAATCACAGCCGAGTCACCCACTCGTCTTATAATATTGGAAAAAGAAGGAATTACAAAAGCTTAGTGCACAAGAGCTCAAAAAGAAGAACATGGCATGGGTTCCCAAGAGGGGCAGTCAAAATAAAAATGATGTGCGACCTTCTATTGCAACAAGTGTTAGAAAAGTGAAGAAAGAGGAGGATGGAAGCCAAAAACAATTAAACCAAAGGTTTGCATCAACCCATCAAAATCTTCGGCAAGCACATCATCGATATTCACCAAACATGCCATTGATGTCTTTGCCATGAAATTCATCCACATGTACAACCGGTCACCCTCCATGGGCTTATTTAGATCCATGGATGCAATATGATTTCTTATATCATGAAATGGTATTATCAAATCACTATATATTTGATTAGCTACAAGTTTATTGCTGATCCAAATGGCCAAAATATTTGATTTGTCATTTCATTTGTTTATTTAGGCTGTACATGCTTTGGTGGATAAAGTTTAGATGTACCTTATGTTAATGGTCGATATTTATATATCGTCCTAAGAATATGTCAAAGTATGGCCGGTGTAGTACCCTAACATCATCCTTAGTTCGATTGGAGAGCGAGACAAGGTACGCGTTTGAAATCTATACTTATACATATATTATGCTTGCATGGAGATGAGACATTATGACTGGTGCCATTAAAAATATTTTGCATAGACAAATTCATAGAAAATTTGGTGAGTGGGCTTATGCTTTGACTTAATACAATTTGGCCTACAAATCTTTCAAGTCCATGAGAGGCCAAATTATTGTTGGTTTTATTACTGAGCTTTGGATTTATGACATGCATAATATTGATATTAACCTTGTCTCTCCAGTACTATGGAGATTATGTTTTGATGGTTCAATTCGTAGCAATGGCCAAGGTGTTGGTGTTGTTTATATATATCTCCTTATGATACTATTTTAGGTAAATGATGGAATTTCAGTGTTGTACTGGTCAGACACTTGGCTAAACAAAACAATGTACCAACCCTTAGAGATAGATTCCCCAGGTTGTTTTCTTATGTTACCGATGGCAAAGTGTTTGTCCATGATGTGGTCAATACTGTGGATTTGCCCGGTTTGTTTAATTCACTCCTTTCAGCACAAGCTTTTCAGGAATTGTAGTAGATGTCTGGAATATTGGAGAATATTTCTTTAAATGCAAACATGTCAGATGTTTGGACATGGTCCACCATATCAGGCATTATAGTGTCAGTCATTTACCTGATGAATTTGAGCACAAACAGGTGGATCAAATATTCAAATGGATCTGGAGATGTTCATGCATTCTCAAGATAAAGGTGTTCGGATGGCTACTTTTAATGGACATACTAAATACAAGTGATATGCTTCAGAGATGACATTGGCATGTGGATGATGGTACCTGTGTTTTATGTCCTATGTTGGTTCATGAAGATAGATCACATATGTTCTTTGAATGTAACTTCAGTCAGAGAGTATGGAACTATCTACAAATTTCTTGGGTGATGCAGCCCAATGGTTCTTGGTTTCAAATGGTCAAGGAGTTCAGGGATGCTTTTGATAAGCCATTCTTCTCTGAAGTAGTTTTTACTGCTGCCTGGAACATTTGGATTGTGAGGAATCGGAAGTATTCATAAATGAAGCACCGAGATTTGTTGCTTGGAGAAGAAATTTCCTTCAAGACATAACACTTTTGTCTCACACGATCAAATGTAAATACATAGAGGGCCTATTGAGATGGAATTCCTCTATGCCTTAGTCTAGATGCTTTTGGTTTTCTTTCTTTCATGTTTTCTAGAGGTAGGTGTGTAAATACTTGTATTGGACTTTTTCCTTGTGCTTTATTAATAAAGGACAATGGGGCTTTTGCACTGCAATACATAGTAAAAAGAAAAAGAGCCTCCTCCCTTCCCAATTCCGTCTGGTCATTTTTGTTGGCATTGGACTAAATGTCTCCCCCTCATCCCAATTATGGACTAAATGTCTCTCCCTCTTTTCGATATATTCTGAAGTGTCTAAATTGTTTAGATGGACCCATAAGTTCCACAATAAACATGTTAGAAGTACTAAAAAATGTACACACCTAACCATTTTATTACAAACCAAAAGTTTGTTTATGCAAAAATATATTTTTAATATACAATTTGAGAAATTGTATACTTGAGGATGATTTCTTGATGATCATGTACCGCTCTTATGAGCGAGTCCCCAAGTAATATGGTGGGCCATACTTGCCAATTGTATTTACACCTCAAGCCCATACGCTAGGCTTGGTAGACTTGATCCATTAGAGGAGGGGAGCGGGCCACGAGGATCACGAAATTAGATCCACCCTAAATTCTTTAGTAGCGCAATGGAATACTAAGCAAATATGTAGCCATATGAAATTACCATTTGAATCATTGATATTTTCACATTGAATCCATGGGAAATTGAAATGTGAATAAGTTAACTAAATTTGACGCCACAACTCTTGTTTATGCATCAATGGGATATCCACATCAATATATGTGAGTCATTTTCTGCATTATTCATGTCTACTTTCTCACATGCGCACTCACATATCCAGTATTTTGTCTATTATAAAAATAATTGGATATCAAAATGCTTTAGAGTTTCGTACTCTCTTCATCCCAAAATGCTCCGTCCGTTCTTAAATATAAGTTTTTTTTTAAAAGATTTCAACGTGAACTACATACGAAGCAAATGAGTAAACGTATTCTTCAAAATGTCTATATACATCTGTATGTAGTCTTTATTAAAATCTAGGAGTACTTATATTTAGAAACGGAAGAAGCAAGTGTGGCTGATTTAGTATGGATTTGAACTGGCTGAGCTTCATGGCAGCAGCGCCTTCTTTTCCCTGTCCACTTGACCTGACGTGGCACCCGTTCCTGGCGCACAGCGCTCCCCCGGTTAATCAACGCGGCCACACGTACGTACTCCCACCCCCAAAGCCGATTCCTCGCCACGCCTAACGGTCGCGAGGGGCATCTAGGTCCATTCACCGCCCCCGCAAACCCCAGAATTTCAAAATCCCGCAGCCGAGAGCGGCGCCTCCATCCTCCCCCACTCCCCCCCGATTCGATCCCCACCCCACCATCCGACGCCGCCGCCGACACGACACCGAAGGTGCGCGCCCAAGCCTAGACCGCGGGCCATGCGACGGGACGCCGCTGGCCCCGGCGGCGGCGCCGGGTTCCACGATCTGTTCGACTCCGTGCGCCGATCCATCAACTTCCGCACCAGCGCCGCCGCGCCCCCGGAGCCCCCGGCGGGCCCCCTCGGCGGGGGCCCTGCCGGGGGTATCGGCGTCCGGATCAGCTCCTGCCTCCGCAAGTCGAGGGGGATGGGGCTGCTCGGGCTCATCTCCAAGAGCCCCTCGCCGCCGCGCCGCCTGCTGCCGCCGACGCCCGTGCCCGCCGACGGGGGCGGCCGAGCGGGTGAGATCCCGCCGATCCGGTGGCGGAAGGGTGAGATGATCGGCTCCGGCGCATTCGGGCAGGTCTACCTCGGGATGAACCTGGACACCGGCGAGCTACTCGCAGTAAAGCAGGTGCCGGGATTTCGCGATTTTGTGATCTGGTTTCTACTGTCTGGAGACTTGGAGTCATTCGTCAGACTAACTCTCTCCCTTGTTTGATTTTTGGTTCCAGGTTTTGATCGGGAGCACCAACGCGACCCGGGAGAAGGCCCAAGTGAGTAGCACTTCTCCGACCGATTTGGTTACCAATTTAGTTGTTGAGGCTTTCCTTTATGTGAGGTGATTTGTGGCTTTTGTTTCTACGATTAGGCGCATATAAGAGAACTTGAGGAAGAAGTGAAGCTCCTCAAGAACCTTTCGCACCCCAATATTGTGGTGAGTAGATGAAAGATCGATTACATTTTAGATACTCTATACTTGACTGCTAGACTGCAATTGTTTGATCTACTTCCTGTGGTTTGAGAAGAGGTACCTCGGGACTGTCCGTGAGGAAGACACACTGAACATCCTGCTGGAGTTTGTTCCTGGAGGGTCTATCCAGTCGCTTCTTGGAAAACTCGGTTCATTTCCGGAGGCAGTAAGTAACCATCAATCATGCGGTTTTCTGTGATTTGACTCGCAGAAGAGAAACTGATTCGTTGCGTATTTTGATCAGGTCATTAGGAAGTATACTAGGCAGATTTTGCAAGGGTTGGAATATCTGCATAGCAATGCAATAATACACAGAGACATTAAGGTAAAAACTCTGAAGCCTGAATATACTAGAATCTTTGTGTCATTGATTGTTTGGTTATGCTAATTATCTTGATGATCATGGGATTGTTTTTAATTCAGGGTGCAAACATTCTTGTTGATAACAAAGGCTGCATTAAACTTGCCGATTTTGGGGCATCTAAGCAAGTTGCCAAGTTGGTAAGATTGATGTTCAATATGCTGTTAAGGTCGAGTATAATAGCTTGGAAGAAATAAAGCCTTCATGTGCTTGTCAAGTGATCAAAACAATAATTTACAACAGAATAGCAAATGCTAAACCTTTCCTGTCTAATTATGCCATCAGATTATAGATTCTTATTTATTGCTCTTGACTACCTGTGTGCATGAAACATGGAAGTGTGAGTTTGGTTCCAAGCAGGCTTAATCAAAATAGGATGGTCCCAGGGATAACAAAATAGGATGGTCCCAAGGATAACATGTTTGTTATTTCCCCCTCTTATTTTCTTGCGGGGTAACATATGCTGCAGTGCCAATCCTCGTAACTTATGATAATATGATTATCAATTTCATGGAAAGACCCTTGTGCACCGTATCATTGATAACTGTCCGCACTTGTGTTGCAACATCATTGTATATAAGTTACCCGCCTGCTACAACTTTATCTGTGATTATTAGATGTCATGATTTATTTGTCACTGTGTGTTTTCTTTGTGCAAGTTATTCCCATGTCAATGTACTTAACGACAATGTTCAATGCTTTGGTGTCAGGCTACTATGACAGCAGCTAAAACGATGAAAGGCACGCCACACTGGATGGCACCTGAAGTCATTGTGGGGAGTGGGCATACCTTGTATGTGAAACGCTTCCAGTACTTTATTTCTTGCCTTTGTTTTTGAATTTGGATAGGCCTTTGCCTATGCACTAATTATTAATCCCAGAGTACCATATTTTAGTTCTATATTTTTCCAATACTTTTAAAAAATAAAAAAATGCTAAAAGTTTCCCTACTTCAGTGGTAAGTTGATAACTTGGAAAATGGAAATTTTATACCAAATCATGAACCTGGATTGGAACTATCCACTAGACCACTACTAGATTTTGGGGAAGCACGAAAGCACTACTTGGTCAGAACAATATGTCTACCTCCCGAGTTACCCACATGGCCTTACAGTTCCATTTTGATGTATTAGTTTATTTATGCCTTATTTTGACCAAGCACAGAACAAGCTGAGCAGCAAGCAGCAACAGTATTTCTTATTGTGAGATAATCGGCTAATATTTAATTTGTAGCTTTAATATACACACCTGTTGTTGTCTTCAATAGATTCTTATGGGTGTTTACCTAAAAAAAAGATTCTTATGGATATCTAATTTGTACTAACAACTAAGGGAGTATAAGATTATTCTAATGTACAAAAAACTATTTCATTCATCTCATTCTCTATTTGTTCTTATTTTATGAGCTGATCCCCACCCTTCCAATCTATCAGCTCTGCAGATATCTGGAGTGTGGGATGCACAGTCATTGAAATGGCTACTGGTAAACCACCATGGAGCCAGCAGTATCAGGAGGTAAACTTTTGTCCTCCCAGGTCCTAAAAGTTGTTTTATTTTTGGTTATTCATTGCACTAACAAAATGTTTTTCAGGTTGCGCTTCTATTTCATGTTGGAACCACAAAGTCGCACCCACCAATACCTGAACATATATCACCAGAGGCTAAAGATTTTCTGCTGAAATGCTTGCAGAAGTATGCCTGTTGTTGTCATATCTTTCACCTCACTAATATTTTGTCTGAAAGCATTACAAAACTACTTGCAACTGAAGTTTTCTGATTTTCTTATCTGTTGCTGTGGGTAATTTTCTAATTCCAGGGAACCAGAGCTGAGGTCTAGCGCGTCAGATTTATTGAAGGTACATTCAATTTGATTTCCTGCATCTTAAACATGTCTATGGTTCTAAGTGTATGATGATGCTATTTTCGTTTGTTTGTAAATGTGACATCTCAAACGACTTCTTGCAGCATCCGTTTGTGACCGGAGAATTTGATGACCGGCAGCTACTCAATCGTACTGCACAGAAGGTTGGATTGCTGGCATAATCACGTCGCTTGCTCAGCTTGTTTGGCTTAGTACTAATCTAACCTCTCTAAACAATGACACAGGATGCTTCTGTGAATGAGCTTTTCGCACATGATGCGGATGCGCCAACAGAGATGTAAGTAACTCCTGTGATTCCTGAGTTCATGCCATTCTACACAATCTCATTTTTGTTTTCTTTTTGTGACACTGCAACTTATTTAATTGCTCCCAGGGGTTTGAATCATTCTGGCAACTGGTCAACAATTAATTCAAATAGATCATCTAAAATCAAACCCCTATGGGAGGGTGGCGGTGATGATGATGACATGTGTGAGTTTGCTGACAAAGACGATCATCCAGCAGTTGGATCTGTAAGAGTTTTGCTTCAGCTGTTAACTTCTCTAAGAATTTCGTTTGATCTTTTACTCTGCATTTCAAAATTCGAAATATGAAAGAAGTTGTTATGTCCTCATGTTTAATTCTTGGGTCTGTCAATTCCAGAGCTATAATCCTATGTCTGAACCATTTGATGATGACTGGAAAAGCAAGTACGACATGAGCCCAGAGCAAAGTTCTCATCAGTCGAGGGAATTTGGTGGATTAGCCAAGCATCCTGAAAGCAGCATGACCGAAAATGATTTTACCTTCCCTTGCGAGGGAAGTTGTGAAGATGACGATGTACTTACCGAGTCAAAAATAGAAGCATTTCTTGATGAGAAGGTACTTTACACTTATGAGAATACACAAATACAGTACCTTACTGCTAGTACTTAAATGCTACTTGCTGGTTTTCTCGCCAGGCCCTTGATCTGAAGAAGCTACAAACACCTTTATATGAAGAATTCTACAATAAAGTGAATGCCGGGAGCTCTCATGGAGTTGATCAAACTTCCAATGGTAAATTCATAAATAGTCCGAAACTACCCCCTCGTGGAAAGTCGCCCCCAGGTAAGATGAGGGGAGGTCCAGCGGTGGCAACGCCTTGTGATACCATTTTGAATAGCAGTACGATGGCTGAAAGCTGCAGCAGGCAATTCTCAAGAGATGGCGGTGTAGATAGCAGCCGGATTTTGAGAGAAATAGCTTCCCCTCAGCTCAATGAGCTTGGGGATAAAGTTCATATTGATGTCCAAGATAGCCCAAGGTTTGCTTACATACCTAAACCTTGCTTCGATGACAGAAATTCTATGCAAAAACCTTAGGTGCACTGCATCTCTGCTAGAACTGGTACATGATCTAATAGGGGACCTATTCCTGTGAACAGCATCAGCTTTGCTGAGAGGCAACGAAAATGGAAAGAGGAGTTGGACCAGGAGCTTGAGAGGGAAAGAGGTAAGTGTAGCTTCTGTAACCTACTCCTAAGTAAGTCGACTCATGAAATAGTTTATTGAATGTTGATTTCATTTCACCAACAGTGATGAGGTTAGCTGGCTGTGGCAAGACACCGTCTCCAAGTAGACGGCCCAGCATCGGGAAGCGAGAGCGCCATCAATAGACAGCAACACTCGTTCCACAGTGAGCGAAGATAGCTATACAGTGCTAGTGACTGGCGGCAACAGCAGTACAGTCTGCAAGCTTGATTGTTCGCCACACAGTGCATATCCAGATGGCCGCCCAAATCAGCCTGGTGCAAGTAGATCTTCTTCCAACTTCAAAGAGGACCGGGGTAGGGGGCAGCCTTCTGGACTCATGGCCATGACCATAGTGGCGACGCTACCCGAAGAAGGGCGTACTAACCTGGGAGAACGTTGTGCTGACAGTTTCCTGCCAAGGGTTGTGACATTTTTCATTCTTTGCGGTGCTATGCGTGCTGTGTTTCAGTCGCATGGCTTATATTTGAGGCCTATATATTGAAAACAAAGTTTGTTGTATAGATTTTGGGTTGGCGAGCAACATGGGGCATGGGGCTTGGTTTTGTATGGAGCTTGTTTATGAAAAGCGTGTAATAAGCCAGGTAATGCAGATTATGGAAGATTTCGTTTGTTGATTGTTAATTTTCTTCAGGCGCTTCGATTGGTGAAGTTGTTACACTCTGTGCAGCTGTAATACTGAAAACATGCTACTATGTATGTTCTTGATAGTTTGACTCTCTCTCTCACTGAAAGTATAAAATGATACGAGGATATGATTGGCTTCTTTCTCACTAGAGCTGAACAAAGCAACATCAGGGCCTGCATATGGGTTTAACGCCGGGCCTACACACTTAACATTGCTGAAGAAACGTTTAATCTGCTAAAAAAAAGGAAATTGGTGAAGTTGTTCTTTGTGTGTTCATCGAGTAGACAGGATCACAGGAAGGAGAACAATGAGAAAACAGAGAAGGGAGGGCGACAGTTTCAATACAAAAGTCCTGTTTAGGGGAGGGAGTACAGAAAAATGGGTTTAACGACTTGAGGTCCTCCAAGTCCCTTTCTTTTTTTGACCGAGGGATCTTCCAAGCCCTTGTACAAGAGAGGTGCTTATATTCATGTGAGCACTTACAAGAGGTGACATAAAGAACTTATAACTATTATATAATGTTGACGTATAAATGTATTGCTTAGTCTCTTCTATCAGATCGGTTTTTTGGTTGCATTGGTTAGAGCATGCACTTCTAGAACTACATATAACACATACTTTTACTATACTATCTAGATCTTGCCCTGCTTGTTTGGGCTTTAGGCTGGCAAGTCTAAAGCCCAAACAAGCAGGGCAAGTTTAAAAAAAAACAGATTCTCGCAGGCAAATCTAGAAGCTGAAACAAAACAACCATTTGGAATTAGCTTTGCCAGAGAAGGTGAATCTGAATCCCGATCATTTTTAGTGCAATTACCCGAAGTACGTCGAAAACCCACACGGTGATTCGAAGCCAACTGAAGCTGAAACAAACATGACCTAGAATCCCACTATGCGTTAGCACCCCCCTCGAATCCCACACTACACAAAAACACAAAACCACCGTATGTTAGCCCCCTCCCCCCAGCCCACCTTGAATCCCACACTAAACCAAAACACAAATTATGCATGCCCTTAGAGATACTTCACATATTTTTTGGGGTGCAAAGTTGTTGTGGGAAATTGGGATTGAGGAAAATCTCAAATTGTTCACGGTTGTGATAATTTTTTCATTGGGTGCAAAACATATTGTATCGTCTCGGACTCTCGGTTGGTTGAAAAATAGTATTTCTCAGGTGAACTTGTTTTTTCTTATTAGAAATTATGGTATCATGCAGGATCTTTGACAGTTCTCAACATCGACTGGGAATTAGCATATGTGTTCTTGCAGGAATTCAAAAAATAAAAAGGATGTGGCAAAGACACAAAATAAATCTTTGTGAATCTTGTCGAGGTCATCACCACCATCCTCTACTTCACAAGTTGCAATTACATCTATGATGAAATCAAGCTCACGTCGAGCCGGCGGTGAAGAAACTCTTCCCATAAGAACGTTGCAAATCCAACATCAGTGTCGAAGTTTTCCTAGTGAGATACCTATCGCCACAATCCCATATACGGAAAAGAGAAAATAGAGGTGACCCGGCAACCAACATCACCGGGGTTTCCTCACCCCCGTCGACTACTCTATCGGTGGCAGGAGGGAGGGAAACCTAAAAGTGTATCTAATTCCCTTGATGGATTTTTGGTAATTAATGTCAACATATCTCCAGGAACTAATGATTTATCTAGCTTATCTCAGGAAAGTTCCTTCGAGTTGCAACAAAAGAAATGAAAGGCGAGCCCCACAAATTATCATGAAGAAAAGTGTTGGCAAAGATAAGGATTCTCCATTTTCATTTTACTGGTCCAAGATTGCACTGGGTCCATAGACATTGCCGATACTATTTAAAAGGGACGAGGATGTTATGATGATTCTTTCTCCGTGTGCTTAAAACTCAAACCAAATGCCCTCAAAAGCCTTCGAATTTCCTCCACTATATGTAGCTAACTTTCCTACCTTTTCGAAGCTGCCAAGCTCTTCCAGTCGAACCGCCGAGTAGTCAGTCTGGATATAGCCGTTGCAAACTCTAGCATGTCGAAGCTGCCAACCATTTCATTCGAAACCACCGACGTAGTTGGCAAACCTTCGGTTGCTCTCTCGAAATTTCCGAACACCGCTCACTCAGAATTTCTAAAGTGGTTACACAGAATGTGCCACTTTCAAGGTAGTTGCCTTGGAGACCGTGAATGCTATCTAATGAAACACAAACTAGCGAGACGCTAATTCGTGCGTGTAGATGGCCCGATCTTTCACGACGACTCTTGATCAACTGTTTGTCGTCCACCTTGTTCCTCCTCGGAACCTCCAATAATAATTTTCACCCACGTACAAAATACACGAATAAAAATAATGATCCCCTTGGATCAGTACGTAGGCGTCGATATGATAATCAACCCTTCGTCGTTCGTAAATTGTCACGGTGAAAAAAATTCATAGATAATACACAAGATATGGCCGCCCGTAACTCGGACATTTTTGTATATATCTCATAACTCACGATGAGATAATTACACCTACAGTCCCTGTACTCTCGGGTGCGTAACATGATGGTCCTCAAACTCGCGGAGTGCTCCACTATGGTCCTCATATACGAGAATATGCTTCAATACGGTCCTAGCTACGTCTTCCACTACACCCTGCAGCCCAGCCCTGTGCCATGTCAGCATACAATACAGGGCACACATGTCTACCTAACAGACGAGCTAACCAAGAAACCGGAGGATGATCGTTGTATAAAAATGACCTAGCACTTTATATAAATCAGTGCGTAATGTACCTCCTGAGTATTGTACTGGTTTCCTTTCTATTTTATTTACCATTTTTGTGTTTATTTTTTTTATTTGACAATCTTTTAATAATATAAATAAATTTTCCCTTCTATTTTATTTACCATTTTGTGTTTATTTTTTTTCCTTTTATTTGATGACTTTTAATAATATACATAAATTATATAATAATAATTCTTGTAGTTTTTTTCTTAATTCTTTAAAATGGGAAAAGTTAAAAAGGAAAAATAAACACGTACATGAACATTAAAGAATAAAAAAACAGTAGTTGGGCGTATAATTGGATAAAAATATAATCATTTTTCTAAAACCACGCTGAATATTATCCAAAATACTTGTTGTCAATTTATTTTAAACTGTTTTGTATTAAAAAATATAGTTAGGATGCACAATAAGTGTCGTGCTTGTGGTCCTGAATGAAGATACATAAATTTTCCTTCATTTTTTTTGTTAAATCCACATAATTTTTGTAAGTTCATGTTTAACTCTTCAAGGCACAAAATAATGAAAATAGAATACAGATTTAAAATGCACTATAACTGGATTTGTTTATATGAAAAATAAAAAATGATACAAACCTTTTTTTACAAAAAGAATTAGATCTATTATAAAGATTTACTCAAGGAGGATCGGAGTCCGAAAGACTGACTCGAAAAAGGAGTGTCGTCATCCGTCCAAACACCACGTCTGTGAGAACTAAATCCCTACCTATCTACTAGCAGGAGCTAAGACACTAGGAATCTCCTCCCCGCCACCGGCCGCTGGAGTGGCAGGCGGAGGGAGGCGAATCCCCGGGCTCGCTGGCGGAGATCGACAGGAGGAAGGCTTTCCCAAGACGCACTGGGAGAGAGGAAAGAAAAGCGTATTGTAAAATAATACAAACTTGGTAAAATAAAATAAAATGGAAATAGGATAATCATAAGGAAAATTGCTTGAAGATATTCAAACATATATGGCACGCTAACTGGCTGGCTTAATTACATGTCCCATGGCTTCAAACGAATATTTGATTTATTATAGCCTTTAGATCATTTATTTATAGGAGGAATCGGCCAGATTGGTTGTTGGCTTGGCTTTCACCTAGCAACGACGTCTCAGGTTCTAACCCGCTACTTTTGAATTTTTCCACTTTATTTTTATTTTTCTCTGATATGCTCACATGTGAGGCCCATATTTGTACAGTATTGCGGGGAGTAGCGCTAGATGTAGCCAGGACCATATTGAAGCGTATTCTCCTATTTAAGGGCCATAGTAGAGCACTTTGCAAGTTTGAAGACCATCATGTTACAAACCGGAGAGTACAAGGACTGTAGGTGTAATTATCTCACTCACCATCGAACAAAAACTATCTAAATCCTCGGTACACTCGTCGTAGCCTGCCTGTTATATGGCCAACACATGTCAACCAAGTCGTGGATGGCTAGGACTAGAAAAGAAAATAGGATCCTAAAAGCATCTCTAACAGACCCCTTAAAAGTTGACCATTAAAAACGAGTATAAGGGGCACTGCAAACCGTTTTTACGGTGCGAAATTGCCCCGGGCAGAGTAGACCCCGTAATGAAACTATATCCCACTATAACTTTTTTTTTCTTTTTGCTCTTTTTCCTCCCGTCTCTGGCCACGGCGTGACTCGCCTCGGCGCCCCCGCCCCGACCGTGTGCTCCCTGGCGCGCCTGCCCGTCCCCGATTGAGCTCGGCACCGCCAGCCACCGCGTGCGCTCCCTAGCATGGCCATGCGAGCTCCCCGGCGCCGCCTCCCCCCTCCTGGCGGGGCCGCGTGAGCTCCCAGACACCCCTACCCTTCTTCGGTGCCGCCCTGCCTTGATTCGGGCCGTCGGTGGCCGGGTCCGCTGCTTGTGGACGGCCTCGCCTCGGCAATGGAGGTCGAGTCAGCCGCAATTCGGATCGGCGGTGACAAATTCCGGCGTGCAACGGCTTCTTCTAATAGGCGGCGACAGATTCCAGTGAGTTCCGGGTAGATTCTGGCCAGTTACGCGGCGGCGCGTCTGCTCTGACGAGGTTTGACCGGTTTGCGGGTTAAACTGTATACTGCCTTCGGAACTGTACATATAAGGTTCTCACTGATGGATTTTCAGTGCCCTTTAAAAATTTTAAGGGCCAAACAAGTTTTACTGGATTTGCTAGGCATTGTTTTTTCGACTGAAACAGTAAACACCTCTTTTTTACGGGTTTGACCACTTTAAGGGGTCTGCTAGAGATTTTTGAACTACCAAAAGGAACGTAACTACACTAGGAAATTTCCTAACAGAATATCCTTATTGATTACACTAGAAAATGCCCATGTGCTGCAACGGGATATACTTATTTTAGTTTGTTATCTCGTGATTTATGTGTCCATACAAGTGCGATTGTGTAAATAAATGTTGTTGGGGATGAATTTGGAAACCAGCCTATTCAAGAAAGGATGGCGTGGCGGCGGCGCCATCCTCGCGGCGGACCTGTGTCCTCAGGCTCCGCCATTGCGACGATGTTTGCTCTAGCGTCGGCGCGGAGCTTGGGAGGTAGTCCAGGAGCGGATGCAGATTGTGGTCTGCATCGACGACATCTAGAAGACGGAACGTCTACTGAGTTCGTGGTTCGTGGATGGCAGGTATGGTTTCCTCCTTTGGCGTCTTAGTCGTGGTGGGGTGCAAGATCTGGAGTTTGATGGCGTGTCCGGGGTGTTGCCCCGGTCCGATTCATTCGACGGTAAGGGCTTCACTTTTGGTGAGCCACCTTAGTGGTCCACAAAGCTGCATATAAGCGATAGAGCCACGTCGAGCTCGGGTGAGGAGGTGATCCGCCATTCTTTTCTTCGATGGCTGCTATGGTGGTGCCGGAGGCAGGTGATGGACGTTGGTGTCAAGCTCAGAGATGTTCTACTATCTTTTCAGTTTTGTCATGTCGATTTTTACGTGGCTTATACTTTGCTCTTTATAATATGAATGGGACACGTATTACAATGCAAAAAAATCCTGCCCATGTTAACGTGTTGCAGTTTAGTAAGTAAATTAATGTGATTGAGCGATATGCTCTGAAGGTGCGATTGTCGTGTTGAAAAAAAAATGGTTGGATGAAAAAAATCAGTGGACAGATGTGGTGGTGCGGGGGAACCGGTTGATGAGGAGTTCTACCTAGGAGGAAATTGAATGCTAATTATTTTTTAAGTAGTAGGGATTGATGTGATCCATCTGGAAGGTCTGGTTGTACTGCTGAGTAAATAGGAAGTTTTTCGATTAAATTAGAGCAACTTCATCGGGACGACCCAAACGGACGCGCGCTTTGTCCGCTTTCGTCCATTTGGGTCGGCCAGCCAGACGTGCGTGTCCGCATTGTCAAATGGGTCGGCTTAACCGCCCAATGGGAGGCGAACCCAAATCTGTCAGCGTAGGAGAAAAACAGCTCACCGAAATAAACATAATTAAACATAAGTGGCCAGTCAACCGTCGGTCAAAGTCCACTTAAACCTAATTAAGCATTAATTAAAACATAAAAAAATTCCACGCCCATATGCTGCCCTAGACGTCGTCGGCCTTGCCCTTGCCCATGCGTCACCATCACCGTCGGTGAGGTTGATGAAGATGGGAGTAGGGCCAGCCCACTCGAACGCCGCTTGGTACGCTGCCAGGACAGCCTCCTCCGGCGTCTGCTGGGGCGGCGACATTGCGACTCGCCGTGCACGCTCCTCCTCCTCCTCAAGCCACAACGTATCCGCGTCGCGTTGCATCCGCTGCTCGTAGGGCATCTGCCTCTCACCGTCGGCCTCCTCCTGGGCGAGCCAGTGCGCCTTCCAACGCTCAAGGTGGGCGGCCTCCTCCTCCGGCGTCGCGGCGTAGTGGACCGGAGGCGCGCTCACCCACTCGTTGTACTGGCTGGTCCACGTGTAAGCCTCCTCCCGCCAAGTGCGTGGGGGCGGGGAGCGCTTCCACACCGGCTTCGGCTTCGGCTCCGGCTTCAGCTCGAGGACGGGCGGTGGAGGGGGCGGAGGCGGGACAAAGAGCAGGGTGTGGACGGAGTCCCCCGCCGCCGACAAGTCAAGGGCTTGCTCCAGCCCATCCCAATGTGCGTCCTCCTCGAGCCGGCTAGCCTCCAGCGTGTGTTGTAGGCCCTCCTCGAGGGCGGCTTGGTACTCCGCCTCCGCCTCCGCCTCCATTTCCTACGGCTCCACACGTGGGGATGGCAGTGGAAACGGTGGCAGGTTGGCATCAACGCCTAGCCGTCGTTGCTCCTCGTGTTCGAGGACAAACCAAGCCTCCTAGTTGGGAGAGTCGGCAATGCACTCGGGCATCCGCCGCTGCACCGGCGTGAGCTGCGCCCGGCGCCTGCGCACTTCCTCATCGTGCACCCATTGGGTCCGCGGAACCACCAGCACCGGGATCCGATGAGGATCCATGTGCGAGTGGTGCGGCAGTGTGACATCGGGGTAGGGCAGCGGCTGCCTATACTCCCAATGCCTTCGCTCTTGGTGCACCAGGATGTGCAGACGCTGGCGTCCTAGGCGGACACGCACTAGCGGTGGAGGGGGAGGGGGAGCACAAGAGGATGAGGCACTGGGGATGCTCTTGCCCTTGTCGTTGCTGCTGCCGAAGAGGCCCATTGCTTGCTAGGGTTTGGTGGTGTCGCCGGCGAGGAAGCGCAAGGGGGTGGTGGGGGGACAGATGTGGACGAAAGTGGATGAGGCCAGCCCCCGCTGCATGCGTGGTTAAAAAAGGACGCTTCCACTGGCTGACTAGTGGGCCCGTTGTCGGTGGTCGTCATAAATTAGACGGTGAGCGGTAATTGGGTGGCCTACAAGTGGGGCCGCGGTGGACATCGAGGAGTCACGCAAGGCGTCCGCTTCGCGTCCGCGCCGACGCATTTCAAGCCCAATTTTGTCCGCACCGACTCAAACGGACGCAGGCGGACAAAATGGGTCACCCCATTGGAGTTGCTCTTAATCCACGAATAAATTACTAGCATTGCATTGACAAAAATAAACACATGTTGATATTCGATCATGCAAACACATACTACACTAATAGCAGGTCCATCTACGTATAATGCTAGCATGGCTAAAATAAAAATCAATAGGAGCGGGATAAACAAGTTACATACTACGCTAATAGCACGTCCATCTACGTATAATCCAGGCAGAGGCCGCGGTGGTGATAGCAGCGGCGTCCTCAGCGGCCTTCTTCTCTGCTACGGGCTTCTTGGCGGTGGTACGTTCGGCATCGGTGGACATGGTGATGATGAAGGCGACGTGGACATAGAGGAAGTACTCAATCGGAGGCGAGCAGTCGCGTAGTCGCTCCCTAGAAAGCTAATCGCCCCTCTCTCGTACATGATCCGGAGAGGCGGGGCTCCGGAGGCCTGCTCTCCCGTCAAACGTGTACGTGGTGAACGGGATGGAGTGGCCGGTGGTAGCAACAGCAATGGAACGACAGTGGGCGTGGAGGCAGATGCAATCTGCTTCGTGTGTTGGCTAGGATTGGCAGATGTCTCGCATATGTAGGCGCGCTGCATGGAGAGACGTGGGCTGGACCCACGTCCAAGTCGGTGGCAGCCCACGATCCGACATCTCAAATCATGGCCCAGCTGTCAAAAACTCTCAATTCCTGACCGACAAAAATAACCGCATATGTGCGAGCTCGGCTCATTCCCACAACACGCGGTGCATCGTGACGAGGCGTGGCGAGGCGGGCGGCGAATGAGGATCATGCAGGAACCACTTCTCTTCTCAAGCTCCAATAACATGTGGAAGAGAATCTCTTATAAGAAGGTCCAACTCCTTCTCCACTAGCAGGTGAGACTAAACTTCCCACTGCACCTAGTGCCATATAACCCACATGGGCCCTTAGAAATATTCTGAAATTGTTAGATGGGACCAAGACCCACCCTAATATTTCAACATGTACTACATCAATAAGTACCATTGATTGTAGTAGTACATTGTGTTGGGGAACGCGATAATTAAAAAAAAATCCTATGATCATGCAAGATCTATCTCTAGGTGATGCATAGCAACGAAGGGGGAGAGTGTTGTCTATGTACCCTCGTAGACCGAAAGCGTAAGCGTTATGACAACGCGGTTGATGTAGTCGTACGTCTTCACGATCCGACCGATCCTAACACCGAAGCTACGGCACCTCCGCGATCTGCACACGTTTAGCTCGGTGACGTCCCATGAACTCTAGATCCAGCTGAGGTCGAGGGAGAGTTTCGTTAGCACAACGACATGGTGACAGTGATGATGAAGTTACCGGCGCAGGGCTTCGCGTAAGCACTACGACGATATGACCGAGGTGTGTAACTGTGGAGGGGGGCACCGCACACGGCTAAAACAATTGTCAACTTGTGTGTCCTAGGGTGCCTCTCTGCCCCCGTATACAAAGGAGCAAGGGGAAGGCCGGCCGGCCCTCCAAGGGCGCACCCCCAATAGGGGAATCCTACTAGGAGTCCAAGTCCTAGTAGGTTTCCACCTAAAGGGAGAGAGGGGGAAGGAAGGAGAGGGAGAGGGGGAAGGCAAGGGGGGCGCCCCCTTCCTTGTCCTATTCGGACGCAAGGGGAGGGGGCATGCGGCCTGCCCTAGTCGGCCCCTCTCTCTCTCTCTCTACTAGGGCCCATCGAGGCCCATTAGTTCCCCGGGGGGTTCCGGTAACCCTCTGGCACTCCGGTTTTATCTGAAACTCCTCCGGAACACTTCCCGTGTCCGAATATAGTCGTCCAATATATCAATCTTTATGTCTCGACCATTTCTAGACTCTTCTCATGTCCGTGATCACATCCAGGACTCTGAACAATCTTTGGTACATCATATCACATAAACTCATAATACCAATCATCATCAAACGTTAAGCATGCGGACCCTACGGGTTCGAGAACTATGTAGACAAGACCGAGACATGTCTCCAGTTAATAACTAATAGCGGAACCTGGATGCTCATAATGGTTCCTACATATTCTATGAAGATCTTTATTGGTCAAACCGCATAACAACATACGTTGTTCCCTTTGTCATCAGTATGTTACTTGCCCGAGATTCGATCGTCGGTATCCCAATACCTAGTTCAATCTCGTTACCAGCAAGTCTCTTTACTCATTCCATAATACTTCATCCTGCAACTAACTCATTAGTCACAATTCTTGCAAGGCTTATAGTGATGAGTATTACCGAGAGGGCCCAGAGATACCTCTCTGAAACACGGAGTGTCAAATCCTAATCTCGATCTATGCCAACCCAAAAAACACCTTCAGAGACACCTGTAGAGCACCTTTATAATCACCCATTTACGTTGTGACGTTTGGTAGCACACAAAGTGTTCCTCTGGTATTCGGGAGTTGTATAATCTCATAGTCCGAGGAACTTGTATAAGTCATGAAGAAAGTAGTAGCAATGAAACTGACACAATCATAATGCTAAGCTAACTGATGGGTCATGTCCATCACATCATTCTCCTAATGATGTGATCCCGTTCATCAAATGACAACACATGTCTATGGTCAGGAAATAAATAAGCTAGTCAAGTAGAGGCATACTAGGGACTATATGTTTTGTCTATGTATTCACACATGTACTAAGTTTCCGGTTAATACAATTCTAGCATGAATAATAAACATTTATCATGAATTAAGGAAATAAATAATAACTTTATTTTTGCCTCTAGGGCATATTTCCTCCAGTCTCCCAGTTGCACTAGAGTCAATAATCTAGATTACATAGTAATGATTCTAACACCCATGGAGCTTTGGTGCTGATCATGTTTTGCTTGTGGAAGAGGCTTTAGTCAACGGGTCTGCAACATTCAGATCCGTGTGTATCTTGCAAATCTCTATGTCCCCCTCTAACACTTGATGACGGATGGAATTGAAGCGTCTCTTGATGTGCTTGGTTCTCTTGTGAAATCTGGATTCCTTTGCCAAGGCAATTGCACCAGTATTGGCACAAAAGATTTTCATTGGAACCTATGCACTAGGTATGACACCTAGATCGGATATGAAATCCTTCATCCAAACTCCTTCATTTGCTGCTTTCGAAGCAGCAATGTACTCCGCTTCACACGTAGATCCCGCCACGAGGCTCTACTTGGAACTGCACCAACTGACAGCTCCTCCATTCAATAAAAATACATATCCGGTTTGTGACTTAGAGTCATCCGGATCAGTGTCAAAGCTTGCATCGACGTAACCGTTTACGACGAGCTCTTTTTCACCTCCATAAATGAGAAACATATCCTTAGTCCTTTTCAGGTATTTCAGGACGTTCTTGACTGCTGTCCAGTGCTCCACTCCGGGATTACTTTTGTACCTCCCTGCTATGCTTATAGCAGGACATACATCAAGTCTGGTACACAACATTGCATACATGATAGAACCTATGGTTGAATCATAGGGAATGACTTTCATTTTCTCTCTATCTTCTGCAGTGGTCGGGCATTGAGTCTGACTCAACTTCACACCTTGTAACACAGGCAAGAACCCTTTCTTTGACTGATCCATTTTGAACTTCTTCAAAACTTTATCAAGGTATGTGCTTTGTGAAAGTCCAATTAAGCGTCTTGCTCTATCTCTATAGATCTTGATGCCCAATATGTAAGCAGCTTCTCCAAGGTCTTTCATAGAAAAACTCTTATTCAGGTATCCCTTTATGCTATCCAGAAATTCTATATCATTTCCAATCAACAATATGCCATCTACATATAAGATTAGAAATGCTACAGAGCTCCCACTCACTTTCTTGTAAATACAGGCTTCTCCAAAAGTCTGTATAAAACCATATGCTTTGATCACACTATCAAAGCATTTATTCTAACTTCGAGAGGCTTGCACCAGTCCATAAATGGATCGCTGGAGCTTGCACACTTTGTTAGCACCCTTTGGATTGACAAAACCTTCTGGTTGCATCATATATAACTCTTCTTCCAGAAATCCATTCAGGAATGCAGTTTTGACATCCATTTGCCAAATTTCATAATTATAAAATGCAGCAATTGCTAACATGATTTAGACAGACTTAAGCATCGCTACGGGTGAGAAAGTCTCATCATAGTCAACTCCTTGAACTTGTCGAAAACCTTTCGCAACAAGTCGAGCTTTGTAAACAGTAACATTATCGTCTGCGTCGGTCTTTTTCTTAAAGATCCATTTATTTTCTATGGCTTGCCGATCATCGGACTAGTCCACCAAAGTCCACACTTTGTTCTCATACATGGATCCCATCTCAGATTTCATGGCCTCTAGCCATTTCGTGGAATCTGGGCTCATCATTGCTTCCTCACAGTTCGTAGGTTCATCATGGTCTAGTAACATGACTTCCAGAACAGGATTACTGTACCACTCTGGTGCAGATCTTACTCTGGAAGACCTACGAGGTTCAGTAGTAACCTAATCTAAGCTTCATGATCATCATCATTAGCTTCCTCACTAATTGGTGTAGGAATCACGGGAACTGATTTCTGTGATGAACTACTTTCCAATAAGGGAGAAGGTACAACTACCTCATCAAGTTCTACTTTCCTCCCACTCACTTCTTTTAAGAGAAACTCGTTCTCTAGAAAGGATCCATTCTTAGCAACAAAGATTTTGCCTTCGGATCTGTGATAGAAGGTGTACCCAACAATTTCCTTTTGGTATCCTATGAAGACGAACTTCTCCAATTTGGGTTCGAGCTTATCAGGTTGAAGCTTTTTCACATAAGCATCGCAGCCCCAAACTTTAAGAAACGACAACTTTGGTTTCTTACCAAACCACAGTTCATAAGGCGTCGTCTCAATGGATTTAGATGGTGCCTATTTAAAGTGAATGCAGCCGTCTCTAAAGCATAACCTCAAAACGATAGCGGTAAATCAGTAAGAGACATCATAGATCGCACCATATCTAATGAAGTACGGTTACGATGTTCACACACACCATTTCATTGTGGTGTTCCAGGTGGCGTTAGTTGTGAAACTATCCCATGTTGTTTCAAATGAAGACCAAACTCGTAACTCAAATATTCTCCTCCAGGATCAGATGTAGAAACTTTATTTTCTTGTTACAATGATTTTCCACTTCACTCTGAAATTCTTTGAACTTTTCAAATGTTTCAGACTTATTCTTCATTAAGTAGATATAACCATATCTGCTCAAATCATCTGTGAAGGTAAGAAAATAACGATACCCACCACGAGCCTCAATACTCATTTGGCCGCATACATCAGTATGTATTATTTCGAACAAGTCAGTAGCTCGTTCCATTGTTTCGGAGAACGGAGTTTTAGTCATCTTGCCCATAAGGCACGGTTCGCAAGCACCAAGTGATTCATAATCAAGTGATTCCAAAAGTCCATCAGCATGGAGTTTCTTCATGCGCTTTACACCAATATAACCCAAACGGCAGTGCCACAAATAAGTTGCACTATCATTATTAAACTTCAATCTTTTGGCTTCAACACTATGAATATGTGTATCACTACTATCGAGATTCAACAAAAATAGACCACTCAGCAGGGGTGCATGACCATAAAATATATTACTCATATAAATAGAACAACCATTATTCTCTGATTTAAATGAATAACCGTTTCGCATTAAACAAGATCCAAATATAATGTTTATGCTCAACGCTGGCACCTAATAACAATTATTTAGGTCTAAAACTAACCCCGAAGGTAGATGTAGAGGTAGCATGCCGACCGCGATCACATCGACTTTGGAACCATTTCCCACGCGCATCATCACCTGGTCCTTAGCCAATCTTCGCTTAATCTCTAGCCCCTGTTTTGAGTTGAAAATATGAGCAACAGAACCAGTATCAAATACCCAGGCGCTAGTGCGAGCATTAATTAAGTACACATCAATAACATGTATATTAAATATACCTTTCACTTTGCCATCCTTCTTATCCGCCAAATACTTGGGGAAGTTCCGCTTCCAGTGACTAGTCCCTTTGTAGTAGAAGCACTCGGTTTCAGGCTTAGGTCCAGACTTGGGTTTCTTCTCTTGAGCAACAACCTTTTTGCTATTCTTCTTGAAGTTCCCCTTCTTCCCTTTGCCCTTTTTCTTGAAACTAGTGGTCTTATTGACCATCAACACTTGATGCTCCTTTTTGATTTCTACCTCTGCGGACTTTAGCATCGCGAAGAACTCGAGAATAGTCTTGTTCATCCCTTGCATATTATAGTTCATCACAAAGCCTTTATAGCGTGGTGGCAGTGATTGAAGAACTTTGTCAATGACACAATAAACTGGAAGATCAACTCCCAGCTGAGTCAAGTGATTATGATATCTAGACATTTTGAGTATGTGTTCGCTGATAGAACTATTCTCCTCTATTTTGTAGCTATAGAACTTGTTGGAGACTTCATATCTCTCAACTCGGGCATTTGCTTGAAATATTAAGTTCAACTCCTGGAACATCTCATATGCTCCATGACGTTCAAAACGTCTTTGAAGTCCCGATTCTAAGCCGTAAAGCATGGCACACTGAACTATCGAGTAGTCATCAGGCTTGTTCTGCCAGACGTTCTTAACGTCATCAGTAGCATCTGTAGCAGGCCTGGCACCTAGCGGTGCTTCCAGGACGTAATTCTTCTGCGCAACAATGAGGATAATCCTCAAGTTACGGACCCAGTCCGTGTAGTTGCTGCCATCATCTTTCAACTTAGCTTTCTCTAGGAACGCATTAAAATTCAAAGGAATGGTAGCACGAGCCATTGATCTACAACAACATAGACATGCAAAATACTATTAGGTACTAAGTTCGTGATAAATTAAAGTTCAATTAATCATATTACTTAAGAACTCCCACTTAGATAGACATCCCTCTAATCATCTAAGTGATCACGTGATCCAAATCAACTAAACCATGTCCGATCATCACGTGAGATGGAGTAGTTTTCAATGGTGAACATCACTATGTTGATCATATCTACTATATGATTCACGCTCGACCTTTCGGTCTCAGTGTTCCAAGGCCATATGTGCATATGCTAGGCTCATCAAGTTTAACCCGAGTATTCTGCGTGTGCAAAACTGGCTTGCACCCGTTGTATGTGAACGTAGAGCTTATCACACCCGATCATCACGTGGTGTCTCGGCACAACGAACTGTAGCAACGGTGCATACTCAGGGAGAACACTTGTACCTTGAAATTCAGTAAGGGATCATCTTATAATGCTACCGACGTTCTAAGAAAAATAATATGCATAAAAGATAAACATCATATGCAATCAAAATATGGGACCTGATATGGCAATCATGATATTATGCTCATGATCTCCATCACCGAAGCATCGTCATGATCTCCATCATCACCGGCGTGACACCTTGATCTCCATCGTAGCATCGTTGTCGTCTCGCCAACTATTGTTACTACGACTATTGCTACTGCATAGTGATAAAGTAAAACAATTACATGGCGATTGCATTGCATACAATAAAGCGACCACCATATGGCTCCTGCCAGTTGCCAATAACTTTGTTACAAAACATGATCATCTCATACAACAATTTATATCACATCATGCCTTGACCATATCATATCATAGCAAGCCCTGCAAAAACAAGTTAGACGTCCTCTACTTTGTTGTTGCAAGTTTTACGTAGCTGCTACGGGCTTCTAGCAAGAACCGTTCTTACCTATGCATCAAAACCACAATGATTATTCGTCAAGTGTGATATTTTAACCTTCAACAAGGACCGGGCGTAGCCACACAATTCAACCAAAGTTGGAGAAACAGACACTCACCAGCCACCCATGTGCAAAGCACGTCGGTAGAACTAGTCTCGCGTAAGCGTACACGTAATGTCGGTCTGAGCCGCTTCATCTAACAATACCGCTGAATCAAAGTATGACATGCTAGTAAGCAGTATGACTATTATCGCCCACAACTCTTTGTGTTCTACTCGTGCAAATATCATCTACGCATAGACCTGGTTTGGATGCCACAGTTGGGGAACGCGGTAATTTCAAAAGAAATCCTACGATCACACAAGATCTATGTCTAGGTGATGCATAGCAACGAGAGGGGAGAGCGTTGTCTATGTACCCTCGTAGACCGAAAGCGGAAGCGTTATGACAACATGGTTGATGTAGTCGTACGTCTTCACGATCCAACCGATACTAGCACCGAAGGTATGACACCTCCGCGATCTGCACATGTTTAGCTTGGTGACGTCCCATGAACTCTAGATCCAGCTGAGGTCGAGGGAGAGTTTCATCATCATGACGGTATGGTGACGGTGATGATGAAGTTACCGGCGCAGGGCTTCACCTAAGCGATGATATGACCGAGGTGTGTAACTGTGGAGGGGGGCACCGCACACGGCAAAAATAGTTGTCAACTTGTGTGTCCTAGGGTGCCCCCTGCCCCCATATATAAAGGAGCAAGGGGGAGGCCGGCCATCCCTCCAAGGGCGCGCCCCCAATAGGGGAATCCTACTAGGACTCCAAGTCCTAGTAGGTTTCCACCTAAAGGGAGAGAGGGCGAAGGAAGGAGAGGGAGAGGGGGAAGGCAAGGGGGGCGCCGCCCCCTTCCTTGTCCTATTCAGACTCAAGGGGAGGGGGCGCATGGCTTGCCCTGGCCGGCCCCTCTCTCTCTCTCGACTAGGGCCCATCGAGGCCCATTAGTTCCCACGGGGGTTCCGGTAACCCTCCGTCACTCCGGTTTTAAAACTTCTCCGGAACACTTCCGGTGTCCGAATATAGTCGTCCAATATAGCAATCTTTTTGTCTCGACCATTTTGAGACTCCTCATCATGTCCATGATCACATCCCATACTCTGAACAATCTTCGGTACATCATATCACATAAACTCATAATACCAATCGTCATCGAACGTTAAGCGTGCGGACCCTACAGGTTCGAGAATTATGTAGACATGACCGAGACACGTCTCCGGTCAATAACCAATAGCGGAACCTAGATGCTCATATTGGTTCCTACATATTCTATGAAGATCTTTATCGATCAAACCGCATAACAACATACGTTGTTCCCTTTGTCATCGGTATGTTACTTGCCTGAGATTCGATCATCGGTATCCCAATACCTAGTTCAATCTCATTACTAGCAAGTCCCTTTACTCGTTCCGTAATACTTCATCCCGCAACTAACTCATTAGTCACAATGCTTTCAAGGCTTATAGTGATGAGTATTACCAAGAGGGCCTAGAGATACCTCTCCGAAACACGGAGTGGAAAATCCTAATCTCCTCTCCAAAACACGGAGTGAAAAATCTTAATCTGGATCTATGCCAACCCAACAAACACCTTCGGAGACACTTGTAGAGCACCTTTATAATCACCCATTTATGTTGTGATGTTTGGTAGCACACAAAGTGTTCCTACGGTATTCAGGAGTTGCATAATCTCATAGTCTGTGGAACTTGTATAAGTCATAAAGAAAGCGGTAGCAATGAAACTGACACGATCATAATGCTAAGCTAACAGATGGGTCATGTCCATCACATAATTCTCCTAATGGTGTGATCCCGTTCATCAAATGACAACACATGTCTATGGTCAGGAAACATAACCTTCTTTGATTAACAAGCTAGTCAAGTAGAGGCATACTAGGGACTAATGTTTTGTCTATGTATTCACACATGTACTAAGTTTCCGGTTAATACAATTCTAGCATGAATAATAAACATTTATCATGAATTAAGGAAATAAATAATAACTTTATTATTGCCTCTAGGGCATATTTCCTTCACATTGATCATGAGTCGTTCGATCTAGAGGCAGACCATCAAAAAGAATACCGACTCTTAGATCTTTTTAGATGGATCAGATCGAAGGATCCTAGTTATCCCGTGTATACTTTGTGGTGTGGATTTAGAGAATCTCTAGCACACCCTTTATATCGTGGACCTGTAAACTATGTTTATTGTTTGCAGAATGCCTCGGATACGGTCCAGAAATAGCGGCGACAGAGTAAAAATGTAAAATGAACCCATAAATTTTGAAATGAGAACTTCGTGGGAGAAATTGAACTACTTCAGTAGAGCAGCGTTCATAGTACTTGATCATCATACACATTTCAAACATAGCAATTTTTTACAAAGTAGATCGGACGAGCGGCGGCCACCGTAAACCCTACTGCCAAAAATTGGCTCACCGGAGCCATCCTGGTGCATCGGCAACGCTGCGGTGGCGGAGGACTTCCATCGTTGTCGTTGGAGGAGATGAGGTTGCTCTTGCGCCTTGGCTTCATAGTGCCACGAGGTTGGCGTTGAAGTCTTGCGCCTTCGTGAGCCCCTTCTAGAGGAGGACGTTGTCGATCTCAGCTTCCCATCAACAGCGCTGCTCCGCCTCCTCCTCCTCCCGCGCACTGCGTGCGACGATGGCCCGCTCGAAGATGTTCGCCTCCGCCGGGGGGAGGAAATCCTCCAGCCCAATGACGCCGCCGCCCGGCTGCACCAGCTCCACCTCGAGCTTCCTCTTCACCGTGCGGAGCGGTAGGAGCTCCTCCGACTCCCTTTTCACCGGCATGAGGAGCGGCGTACCGGAACTTGACCCCCTGGCGGAGCTGCACGCACCGAAGGAATTGCCTGCAGTGGAGGACACACGTGCATGTCTGCGATCGTATCCTCCATCTCGTGGTGGAGGAGCGATGGCGGCGGCTCTAGGCCGCAGTTCGTGTACTTCTTCGCGCCTCGTTTCCTCGCGTCGCTGGCTCTAGGCCGCTCGGGGTAGTCGTTACCGCCGGAGTGGCGGTCCAAGTTCCACATCTCACACCAAATGATGGCGTGCTGCGGCGGATTTAGCTTAGCGGCAGCGAGAAATCAGAGAGAGAATGGGGAATCGCAGTGGTGGAGGGATATGGTATCGACCTGCATCGCAGCCGCGAACTTGTAGATATATTGCACGAGGGGGTGGTTTTCTGGGACACCATAAAATCAGTTACGAGCCAGACGACTGTACGGGCTCTAGTCTGGCCCAAAAAATGAGTGAAACCCGTATACTCGCCCTTTTTTTATGAACCGAGCGTGTTTAATGAGTCTACTAGAGATGCTATTAAGGAATTTAAGTTCGTGATAACCCACAAGTATAGGGGATCACAACAGTTTTGAGGGTAGAGTATTCAACCCAAATTTATTGACTCGACACAAGGGGAGCCAAAGAATATTCTCAAGTATTAGCAGTCGAGTTGTCAATTCAACCACACCCAGAAAACTTAATATCTGCAGCAAAGTATTTAGTAGCAAAGTAGTATGGAAGTAACTGTAATGGTACCAAAAGTAATAGTAGCAGCTTTGTAGCAATCGTAACAGTGGCAACGAAAAAGTAACTAAGCAAAGATAATTATGTGAAAAGCTCGTAGGCAATGGATCAGTGATGGATAATTATGTCGGATACGATTCCTAATGCAATAGTTATAACATAGGGTGACACAGAACTAGCTCCAGTTCATCAATGTAATGTAGGCATGTATTCCGAATATAGTCATACGTGCTTATGGAAAAGAACTTGCATGACATCTTTTTCGTACCCTCCCGTGGCAGCGGGGTCCTATTGGAAACTAAGGGATATTAAGGCCTCCTTTTAATAGAGTACTAGACCAAAGCATTAACACTTAGTCAATACATGAACTCCTCAAACTACGGTCATCACCGGTAAGTATCCCGATTATTGTCACTTCGGGGTTAACGGATCATAACACATAATAGGTGACTATAGACTTGCAAGATAGGATCAAGAACTCACATATATTCATGAAAACATAATAGGTTCAGATCTGAAATCATGGCACTCGGGCCCTAGTGACAAGCATTAAGCATAGAAAAGTCATAGCAACATCAATCTTAGAACATAATGGATACTAGGGATCAAACCCTCACAAAACTAACTTGATTACATGGTAAATCTCATCCATTCCATCACCGTACAGCAAGCCTATGATGGAATTACTCATGCACAGCGGTGAGCATCATGAAATTGGTGATGGAGGATGGTTGATGATGACAACGGCGACGGATTCCCCTCTCTAGAGCCCCGAACGGACTCCAGATCAGCCCTCCTGAGAGAGATTAGGGCTTGGCGGCGGCTCCATATCGTAAAACATGATGAATCCTTCTCTCTGATTTATTTCTCCCTGAACATGAATATATGGAGTTGGAGTTGAGGTTGGTGGAGGTCCAGGGGGCCCACAAGGCAGGGGGGCGCGCCCCCACCTTCGTGGACAGGGTGTGGCCCCCTGGTCTTGATTCTTTCGCTAGTATTTTTTATAAATTCCAAAAATAATCTCCATGAAGTTTCAGGTCATTCCGAGAACTTTTATTTCTGCACAAAAATAACACCATGGCAATTCTGCTGAAAACAGCGTCAGTCCGGGTTAGTTCCATTCAAATCATGCAAGTTAGAGTCCAAAACAAGGGCAAAAGTGTTTGGAAAAGTAGATACGATGGAGACGTATCAACTCCCCCAAGCATAAACCTTTGCTAGTCCTCAAGCAATTCAGTTGTCAAACTGAAAGTGATAAAGAAAAACTTTTACAAACTTTGTTTGCTCTTGTTGTTGTAAATATGTAAAGTCAGCATTCAAGTTTTCAGCAAAGATTATGAACTAACCATATTCACAATAACACTTAGGTCTCATGTTTACTCATATCAATGGCATAATCAACTAGCGAGCAATAATAATAAATCTCAGATGACAACACTTTCTCAAAACAATCATAATATGATATAACAAGATGGTATCTCACTAGCCCTTTCTGAGACCGCAAAACATAAATGTAGAGCACCTCTGAAGATCAAGGACCGACTAGACACTGTAATTCATGGTAAAAGAGATCCAATCATAGTCATATTCAATATAAATTAATAGTAATGGATGAAAATGATAGCGGTGCTCTCCAACTAGTGCTTTTTAATAAGAGGATGATGACTCAACATAAAAGTAAATAGATAGGCCCTTTGCAGAGGGAAGCATGGATTTGTAGAGGTGCCAGAGCTCGATTTTGAAACAGAGATAAATAATAGTTTGGGTGGCATACTTTCATTGTCAACATAACAACCAAGAGATCTCAATATCTTCCATGCTACAGACATTATAGGCGGTTCCCGAACAGAATGGTGAAGTTTATACTCCCCCACCACCAACAAGCATCAATCGATGGCTTGCCCGAAACAACAAGTGCCCCCAACTAACAACAATCCTGGGGGAGTTTTGTTTGCAATTATTTTGATTTGAGCATGGGACTGGGCATCCCGATTGTCGGTGTCAAAACCGGCGGATCTCGGGTAGGGGGTCCCGAACTATGCGTCTAAGGCTAATGGTAACATGAGACTGGGGACACGATGTTTACCCAGGTTCGAGCCCTCTCGATGGAGGTAATACCCTACTTCCTGCTTGATTGATCTTGATGATATGAGTATTACGAGAGTTGATCTACCACGAGATCGTAGAGGCTAAACCCTAGAAGCTAGCCTATGATTATGATTGTCCTGTCCTACGGATTAAACCCTCCGGTTTATATAGACACCGGAGAGGGCTAGGGTTACACATAGTCGGTTACAGAGAATGAGGTCTATTATCCGGATCGCCAAGCTTTCCTTCCACGCAAAGGGGAGTCCCATCTGGACACAGGATGAAGTCTTCAATCTTGTATCTTCATAGTCCAATAGTCGGCCAAAGTATATAGTCCGGCCGTCCGGATACCCCCTTATCCAGGACTCCCTCAGTAGCCCCCGAACCAAGCTGCAATGACGATGAGTCCAGCGCACAGATTGTCTTCAGCATTGCAAGGCGGGTTCTTCTCCAAATCCAGAATACCCGTCGTAGCGAACAGTGTCTGGCTTCTCATTAATGTTGTACTCCTCGGTCTCTGTGCTTCAATAATGGCCATCTCCACGTGTCGAGCGAATACGAGGAGCCGATGCATTTTTACATTTGCCACCCTGACCCTGTAAGCGAACCGTCTATTTGAAGATACGGGGATCCTCAGATCCCAATCACACCATCTTCTCCCGAGCAAGCATTCTGTAGAGCGCGCCTAGAAAAGACCATCCAACCATGGCCAGTCGCTGCAGCTCTTCCTCTCGCTCCCTTAGCTCGAAGCCAGGGGATTTGGAAAAGTGTTGCATCCCTCACAGCCGCATAATAGATCTGCAGACCCAAGGGTTTCTTCCGCCCGCATACATGGTCCCCGTCCGATCCGGACTAGACACCTATAATGGCGGGGAGCAAGCGGAGAGGTTTCCTAACCCATCTCAGGGGGAGCGGGTATGCCTTGTCCCATATCTGCTAAGGGGAGTCGGGTTTCCAATCCACCCATTCCTCCGTGGGCTCCTGGAGTTCTACGGCCTTCAGCTGCATAACTTTATCCCCGTCTCCATACTACACATCGCGGGCTATGTTGCCCTCTGCGAGCTATTCCTGGGCTGTGAAGCTCATTTCGAGCTATGGAAGAGGTTATTTTGCCTCGTCCCCCGCAACCAAGAGGGAGCTATATATATCAAGTGGGTGGAGCCAAAATATGGCACATCGCCCAGACCGGATACGTGTCCGGTACTCCAAAGAAGGCATCCGAAGACTGGCCTTCGGAGTGGTTTTATGTTGATGGCGTTCCCCTTCCGGACCCATTCCGGACAGGCCTTCCTGAGTTTACCAATACTCCGCTGAAGAAATGCCAAAGCTGGCGCCCTCGGAGCCCCTAGGAGGAAGATAACAGAGAAGTCCTCTATCTGATGAGCAGGATAAAAACCCTGGCCAAATCAGGACTGACTATAATCTAAGTTATGTCAATATGCATAATGCGGGGAGTGCAGCCACTTCAATATAGGGGGAAACCCATGTGGCACTTCAATGGAGAAGACGATGCCTCCCGCTGCGGTCGTAAAGGTCCGGACTCCGCCACCGCTCTAGCGAGAATACTGTCCGATTTGTATAAAGGAGAAGAAGAGGAGTTCCTCCGCATTAAACCGCGGGATGGATTTTCCATGTACAACCCCCGGAGCTGGGTAAGTTGTCATCCTGTACTCGACTCTGTCCATTCTTTCCTCCTTTGTCATAATAATTTACCTTGCTATTTCAAAGCAGGAACTAAGAAAGGCCATGAAAGAGTTCAACAACCCATATCCGCAACCAGAGGATCCCGGCCGGGCTCTCGACCCCGGACTTGAAGAAGATCCGGACATATCCGTGGAGTTTGTCAACGGGACATTCTACCAGGCAAGCAGTGATGGCTCTTTAGTGGCCATCATTGCGGATTATCCCGGACTGCTTCCTGTGTCGCATGTAAGTAAAGTCGGGGTCCTAACCTTCGAAAAGGATTCCTTCGTTATGCCATACCTTATGCACACATGTTGCATCTTTATAGAAACGACCATCAGGACACCGCGCGGAACCCGTGGGGGCTCATCAGCAAAGGGCGCCCGAACAAGGCATGCTAAAAAGGAAGGTGGTTAGGATCGAGACGCTGGTGCAGAGGTATAAATTAAACTTGCTCCGTGATTATCTTTGCCGAGATATAACAGTTTCAATTATGTCCTGGCAGAAAGAGTAGTCGCCGGGCTATATTCGGTGACCCTGCCGGCCACGCCTCCAGCAGCCAGATTCCTAAACCGGACTCATCAGCGGAGGCTGATGTGGGGACAATGCTGATTTGTCCTCATGCAGAGGATGAAGATAGGTTGTCCGCCACAAATTCTGAAGTGGAGAGCGCCATGAATCACCGGCACCGACGGGCCGTACTCCGTGGTGGTATTTTTTCCGAGGAGGCGTTCAATGCCTTCAACTCCGGAGACGCATATATCCGTGCTGCTCAAGATGGACTTGCCAGAGCAACGGACCAGTATGTGAAGGATATACGGGTAAGGAAATTTGATTACTATGTGTAGTAGTAACCCCTGAGACTTGAAACAGTTGGCACAACTGATTTAAGGATCATTGTATGCATAGGTTTTTGTAGAGAAGAATACCCAATTATCTCAAGAGCTGGAGGAATGCAAGACCCAACTGAAGGCCGCAGTTGCCAAACAAGAGGAATCCAAAAAGGCCTCTTCTGGTAATACTAGCCTTGATAATTATAAGGATGTATACCAATTATCTATTCGGCATGGTTTAGTAATCTAACAAAAGATTCTGCAGACAATTCCAGAGAGAATCCGAAGATCGTGGGAGATAATGAGTCCCATCTGCAAAGTCAGCTGAAGGCGGGTGAGCGCATGCTGACACAGGCTATTCAAGAGAAAAATAATCTCCAAGATGCTAATATCCGACTGAGCATCAAATTGAAAGATGTTCGAGCTCAGCTTGTGGACTCCGTGAATGAGAACAGGAGGCTTCGCCGTGGCATTTATAGTAAGTGCTTTAAACAAACTGTATTACAGTTCGACGAGGAAGCATATTGACAGAGTTATGTCTGTAGGTATGCTAACGGGCCGTCCTGAAGAGGAGATGCCCGGATCCGTAGGCGATATGCTGCAAGAACTTTCACAACTGCACGAATGAGCTCGGCAGGTGATGCAGGGTATTGTCCAAGACTTGTGGCCATCCTCTTCCCTGCCAGGAGGCATGAGTGGGCTTGTGGAGATGCTCAAAGGAGCACGGCGGCGCTTCCGATTATGGAAGATATCAGCTTGCCGGCAAGGTGCAAGGGAAGCTTGGGCCATGGTGAAGACGCGATACGCCAAGGCTGACCCGAACCATATGGCCGAAGTCGGACCAGTGGGATCAGATGGGCAAGAGATACCCGTTAGTCTGGTATATGACCAAGTAGCATTAGCTGCAAAGTATTCCCAATAGGATTGTAGGCTAGACAGCCTGTTGGATGGTATAGAGGAAGAATATAGCCAGTCCAAGTGACTATGTAATTAAATGGACCTATGTAGTCCCTAGCCGGATTGAAAATCATTTGTCATGGCGGACCTTTTCGCTTCAGCCCCCGGACCCGACAGTCCGGGGTGTATCCGAATACCCTCACAGTTATGAAAAACCGGGGTATCCATGGAAACCAGACGTAGGGGTCATAAGTGCGTGAACAGACAAGTACCCAACTAGTTATATTATATTACATGGATAGTAAGAAACATTTTCCAGCGAGAATAGTTCCGTTAGGGGTTCCTTTCACTGGGTGCACATGCATCGATGTGCATGTCCAAACTGCAAACAGAAGCGCAGGAAACAAAACATCTGGGGATTTACGTTGTAATGAACGAGAACATCTTTTGTTCACCGACCGAATATTCCCTTAAGAACGCTAGCTTTCGGCTTCACCCAGTCTGAGGTACACATCCGGCTCAACCGGCAGTAACAATCGCAGAGGTGCTCCCCTTATGCCCTAGCCGAATTAACAGGAACATAGGGCATAAACACAAGAGCCAGGCAACCCAGCATGGCCAAAACTTAAGTCATATCGATGCATATAATGGTGAAGAAAAGGCACATATGGAAAGAAAAACACATATGTGGCTGGCAGGAAGCCATTAAAGTAGTTATATTTAGCTTCTGTATAGGAAGCCCCCAGGTATAGATTGCACGCATAGTGCGGCCGGAGCGATCAAAGCATCCGTACAGTTTTTAAGGCTGTATGTGGTAAGGAAAAGAGGGCGAGAAAGGAAAAAAGGAGAACAAAATCGAAGAAGTGGAGGTAAGGAGACGAACACTGTGTTCGGCACTAGGCGTAGAATCTTCGGAGTCTGGCCGCGTTCCATGGGTTCGGCTCGAGTCTGTTGTCAGATGCATTGCGCAGACGGTACGCTCATCTGGTGAGAACTTTATCAATGATGAAGGGACCCTCCCACTTGGGTTTGAGCTTGTCCTTCTTCTTTTCCGGCAGGCTTAGAACTAGTTCGCCAATGTTATAAGTTTTGTCCCATACTTCTCTGCTTTGATACCTTCAAGCCTGTTGCTGATAGAATGCGGAACGGGCTTTTGCAATGTCACGCTCCTCCTCCAGAGCATCTAAGTTATCCTGCCGATCTAATTCGGCTTCCTTCTCTTCGTACATGCGTACCCGAGGTGAGTCATGGATTATGTCGCAGGGTAGGACTGCCTCTATGCCGTACACCATAAAAAATGGTGTGTATCCGGTGGTACGATTCGGTGTGGTCCGCAACCCCCAGAGTACGGAGTCAAGCTCCTCGACCCAATTCGTGTCTGATTCCTTCAAAGATCGCACTAGTCTAGGTTTAATGCCACTCATGATGAGACCATTTGCACGTTCGACTTGACCGTTTGTTTGAGGGTGATAGACAGAGGCGTAATCGAGCTTAATGCCCATGTTACTGCACCAAGTTTTCACCTCATAGGCTGTAAAATTTGAGCCATTGTCAGTGATGATGCTGTGGGGGACACCATAACGGTGTATGACCCCTGATATGAAGTCTATCACTGGTCCGGATTCGGCTGTTTTAACTGGTTTGGCTTCTATCCATTTGGTGAACTTGTCCACCATCACCAATAAGTATTTTTTCTTATGGCTTCCCCCTTTAAGGGGTCCGACCATATCCAGCCCCCAGACCGCGAAGGGCCAAGTTATGGGGATTGTTTGGAGAGCGGTAGGGGGCATATGGCTCTGATTGGCGAAGAGTTGGCAACCAACGCAATGTTGGACAAGGTCCTGTGCATCTGCCCGAGCTGTCGGCCAGTAAAAGCCTGTATGGAAGGCCTTTCTCACAAGTGCCCGAGCTGCAGCGTGGAGCTCACCGAGTCCGGAATGGATTTCGGCTAGGAGCTGCTGCCCTTCCTCTTCGGAGATGCATCATTGGAGCACTCTGGTAGTGCTTTTTATGTAGAGTTCTCCTTCGTGGACTTTGTAGGCCTTAGAACGTCGCACAATATAACGTGCCTCATTTTGGTCCTCATGGAGCTCTTGCCTATTTAGGTAGGCTAAGAAGGGCTTGGTCCACGGGGCGATGACAACCATGATCTCGTGGGCCGAGGATGTTATTTCGGTGGCGGAGCCTCCGATTACGTCAGATGGTTCGGAATCTGGGGTTGTATTCAGAGCCGGACTACTATTGTCGGACTCCCCTTCCCATACCACGGATGGCTTGAACAGCCTTTCCAAGAAGATATTAGGTGGGACGGGGTCGCGTTTAGCGCCGATGCGGGCGAGGATATCGGCTGCTTCATTATTTTCTCTAACCACATGGTGGAATTCGAGCCCCTCGAACCGAGCTGACATTTTGAGGACGGCATTGCGATAAGCCACCATTTTCGGATCCTTGGCATCAAAGTCTCCATTTATCTAAGATATTGCAAGGTTCGAGTCCCCGCACACTTCAAGGCGTTGGATGCCCATGGATACTGCCATCCGAAGACCATGCAATAGAGCCTCATATTCGGCTGCATTGTTGGAGTCTGTGTATAATATTTGGAGTACGTATTGGACCGTTTCTCTAGTGGGGGATGTCAGGACAACACCCGCTCCCAATCCGGCCAGCATTTTAGAGCCATCGAAGTGCATGATCCAATTTGAGTACGCGCCGTACTCTTTAGGGAGTTCGGCTTCTGTCCATTCGGCAACGAAGTCAGCCAGCACCTGCGACTTAATGGCCCGCCGTGGTTTGTATGTTATGTCGAACGGAAGGAGCTCAATAGCCCATTTAGCAATTCGGCCTGTTGCGTCGCTGTTATTTATTATGTCATTGAGTGGTATTTCGGAGGCCACAGTGACCGAACACTCTTGAAAGTAGTGTCGTAGCTTTCGGGATGCCATGAAGACCGCGTAAGCTATCTTTTGATAGTGCGGGTACTGAGATTTGCATGGAGTGAGGACAGTGGACATGTAATATACCGGCTTTTGGAGTGGGAACTTGTGTCCGTCTGCTTCTCGTTCAACGACGAGCACTGCGCTTACAACTTGGTTTGTTGCGGCTATGTATAATAGCATGGGTTCGCCCATATTTGGCGCTGTCAGGACTGGGTTGGTGGCCAAGAGTGCCTTTATTTCTTCCAGTCCGGTCACAGCCGCATCCGTCCACTCGAAGTGTTCGGTGCGTTGAAGAAGGCGATAAAGAGGTAGTGCCTTTTCCCCTAATCGGGAGATAAAGCGGCTTAAGGCAGCCACGCATCTAGTTACTTTCTGGATCTTTTTGAGGTTTGTTGGGATAGCCAACTGTGATAGAGCTTGGATTTTTGCCGGATTTGCTTCAATTCTTCTACTGGAAACGATGAAGCCGAGCAATTTCCCGGAGGGTACATCGAAGACACACTTCTCCGGGTTGAGCTTGATGTCGTATGTTCGGAGATTGTCGAACGTGAGCCTCAAGTCATCTATTAAAGTTTCAACGTGTCTTGTTTTCATGACCACGTCGTCTATGTAGGCCTCTACTGTCTTGCCGATTTGTTTTTCCAGGCATGTCTGAATCATGCGTAGATAGGTTGCGCTGGCAATTTTGAGCCCGAAAGGCATGGTGCTGAAACAGAAGGGGCCGTAGGGCGTAATGAAGGCCGTTGCGGCTTGGTCGGACTTCGCCATCTTGATTTGGTGGTAACCGGAGTATGCGTCGAGGAAACACAATGAGTCGTGTCCTGCGGTGGCGTCGATGATTTGATCAATGCGGGGGAGGGGGAAAAGATCCTTGGGGCAGGCCTTATTGAGGTCCTTGAAATCGACACATATGCGCCAGGATTTATCCTTCTTTGGTACCATTACCAGGTTTGCTAACCAATCCGGATGTTTGATGTCTCTAATGAATCCAGCCTCAAGTAGCTTGGCTAGCTATTCTCCCATGGCTTGCCGCTTAGGCTCTGAGAAACGCCTAAGAGTCTGCTTGACTGGCTTGTATCCTTTCAGTATGTTGAGGTTGTGTTCGGCCAGCCTGCGTGGGATGCCCGACATGTCTGAAGGATGCCAGGAAAAAATATCCCAATTCTCCCACAGAAAATCTTGCAGTGCGGCGTCTATTGCGGGGTTCAACTATCTCCCAATGGAAGCTGTCTTTGTAGGGTCCATTGGGTGGACCTGGAATTTGACTATCTCGTCCGCGGGTTTGAAAGAGGTGGACTTTGGTCGCTTGTCGAGTATCACGTCGTCTCTGTCCACTGTGGCTTGCAGCGTTGTTAGCTCTTCGGGCGCGAGGGCTTCTGATAATGCCTCTAGGGCTAGTGCGGCAGTTTTATTTTCGGCGAGTGCGACGTCCGGATCACTAGCTAGAGTGATGACGCCATTGGGCCCGGGCATTTTGAGTTTCATGTACCTGTAATGGGGTATAGCCTGGAAGCTCGTGAATGCGTCCCACCCTAAAAGGGCGTGGTATCCGCTGCTGAACGGGGCCACTTGGAATGTAATTTCTTCGGACCTGTAATTCTCCAGCGTGCCGAATACCACATCTAGTGTGATTTTCCCTGCACATCGCGCTTCCCGACTAGGGATGATTCCCCTGAAGGTTGTGCTGCTTTGCTCAATGTGACTCTTGTCAATTTCCATCTTATTGAGGGTTTCCTCGTAGATGAGGTTTAATCCGCTTCTGCCGTCCATGAGCACTTTAGTGAGCCAGAAGTCGTCCACGATCGGACTAAGGACCAAAGCGGCTGGTGCCCGGACTGTTCGGAATTGAGGTTCGTCACTGGCATTGTAAGTTATAGCCATGTTGTTCCATGGATTTACTGTTGCCACGTGGCAAACTTCGGCGAGACTGCGTTGGGCTCGCTTGCACCTATTATTTGAGGCGAAAGTCTCGAAGACTGTCAATACCGTATTGTTGTTTCCGGCGGGATGTTGCTCTGCTGTATGGTTTATGAGGAGATCCTCGCCGCTCTTTGCTACCCGCCAGAGTATCCAACATGCTCTAAGGCTATGTGTTGGCATGGTATCCGGTGTGTAGAGAATTTTGCATGGCCCATTTAGCCATTCTTCCAATACGGTTCCACGCCTTGCGGCGGGCTTTGGTTTTTTGGTAATTGAATCGGGTGACTTACAAGAGTTTACCCTTTTAGTTCGGACGAAGGATTTGATGAGAGCCAGATTGTCCCAGAAGCTTGTTTGGGTTTTCTAGGCGCTTTCCATCGCGCAGTATTTTTGCACTATGGCCGCTAATTCAGCGAAGTGTACTATGTCATGGCGACTTATAGCGTTGAGAATACCTTTGTTTGTGCAATTTTTACAAAAGAGGGAGATTGTGTCTACCTAGCGACAGTCCTTGACCCTGTTTATCACAAGGAGGAATCTGGCCCAGTAATGATGTACTGTTTCTTGGGGATCTTGTCTGATATGTGAAAGATTGAATAAATCTGGGTGGGTGAGCGGATTTAAATCCGAATCCTGATCCAATCTGAGACCCAGGGGCAAGGAAGCTTCCGAGCTTAACGGCTCGGGTTCCAGAGTGCTGCCCAATCCCTTCAGCCTGCTGCCCGACTCTGAATTCGGGGTTCGGGTCTTGTCCTCCCGCGAGCGGGTGTCCGGCTCAGCGAGCTCAGAAATCTGGACATAGTTCGTCCTCAAGATAGAGGGAGAATTAGTACGATGCTCTTCCACTACCGCTATCTCATGGGTGACCGACGGAGAGTAAATCTCCCTTTGGTCGGGTTTAAGCCCAATCCAGTCATAGTCCGTAGCGACGCCCAGGGTGGCGACACGATCCAAGAGATCATTAAGGGAGGAGAGCTCCATTGGATCCATCTGTTCGGCGAGTTCCGAATCGACGTGGAGGCTGTTCTTGATGACCTGAGAAGTCATCGTCGGTGCAACAACCGATCGGGCGGCCATGACGAAGCCGCCTAGCCGGAGAGTTTGGCCTAGGGCCAGGGCTCCCCCAGAGGTGATGTTGTCCTTGAAAACGAGATGAGCCATCGAGCCTTATCGTGACGACATAGTGGAACTCTCAATGAAAGCACCAATGTCGGTGTCAAAACCGGCGGATCTCGGGTAGGGGGTCCCGAACTATGCGTCTAAGGCTAATGGTAATAGGAGACTGGGGACACGATGTTTACCCAGGTTCGGGCCGTCTCGATGGAGGGAATACCCTACTTCCTGCTTGATTGATCTTGATGATATGAGTATTACAAGAGTTGATCTACCACGAGATCGTAGAGGCTAAACCCTAGAAGCTAGCCTATGATTATGATTGTCCTGTCCTACGGACTAAACCCTCCGGTTTATATAGACACCAGAGGGGGCTAGGGTTACACAGAGTCGGTTACAGAGAAGGAGATCTATTATCCGGATTGCCAAGCTTGCCTTCCACGCAAAGGAGAGTCCCATCCGGACACGGGACGAAGTCTTGAATCTTGTATTTTCATAGTCCAACAGTCCGGCCAAAGTATATAGTCCGGCCGTCCAGATACCCCCTTATCCAGGACTCCCTCACCGGTTACTGGTCATTTTCTCGTGAGTGAGGAGCGGAGTCCACTCCTCGTGAGAATAACCCACCTAGCATGGAAGATATAGACAACCCTAGTTGATACACGAGTTGTTCGAGCATACAAAACAAAATTTCATTTGAAGGTATAGAGTTTGGCACATACAAATTTACTTGGAATAGCAGGTAGATACCGCATATAGGAAGGTATGGTGGACTCATATGGGATAACTTTGGGGTTTACGGAAGTGGATGCACACGCAGTATTCCCGCTTAGTACAAGTGAAGGCTAGAAAGAGACTGGAAAGCGACCAACTAGAGAGCGACAACAGTCATGAACATGCATTAAGGTTAATCAACAATGAGTGCAAGCATGAGTAGGATATAAATCACCATGAACATAAATATCGTGGAGGCTATGTTGATTTTGTTTCAACTACATGTGTGAACATGTGGCAAGTCAAGTCACTCAAATCGTTCAAAGGAGGATACCACCCTATCATACCACACCACAACCATTTTAATAGCATGTTGGCACACAAAGTAAACCATTATAAACTCCTAGCTAATTAAGCATGGCATGAGCAACTATAATCTCTAGCTGTCATTGCAAACATGTTTCATTCATAATAGGCTGAATCAGGAATGATGAACTAATCATATTTACAAAAATAAGATAGGTCGAGTTCATACCTGCTTCTCTCATCTCAATCATTTCATCATATATCGTCATTATTGCCTTTCACTCGCATGACCGAACAGCGTGGATAATAATAATAGTGCACGTGCATTGGACTAAGCTGGAATCTGCAAGCATTTAATACAAGAGAGAAGACAACGTAATATGGGCTCTTGGTTAAATCAATAATAATGCAAATGAGAGCCACTCAACATTTTCATCATGGTCTTCTCCTCTCGACCCCCAAAGAAAACAAAAGAAAAGAAATAAAACTATTTACACGGGAAAGCTCCCAACAAGCAAAAGAAGAACGAGAAATCTTTTTGAGTTTTCTTTTAATTACTACTACTACAGGCATGGAAAGTAAACTAACTAGAAGCTATAACTAAATTTTTTTGGTTTTTCTTAAGGCTATTCAAACACACAAGAAGAAAGCGAGAAAAAGAAAATAAACTAGCATGGATCTTACAATGAAAAAGTATGAGCACCGACAACTAGAGTGAGTGTGTGAACATGAATGTAATGCCGGTGAGAAATACGTACTCCCCCAAGCTTAGGCTTTTGGCCTAAGTTGGTCTATGCCCATGGATCAAAGTTGTAGCTAGGGTCGTACTGAGATGCAACAGCTATTGCCTCATGAGCTGCAGCTTGGAGGCGAGCTGCCTCCGTCCTCCTATCATACTTGTTCGCCTCCTCCCAGGTTATAATATATCTCCTTTTTGCCTGAAAGTCAAAGAAACCAGGAGCAGGGAGAGTAACATGGACAGTGTGACGTCTGTCAAAGATTAGTCGGTATTGGAGGAACTGTTCATTCCTCTCAACAAACTGATTACGAACCATAGCATCATAATCTAGATAGGCGGGAGGCAACTCCATATCATTTTCATGTATGGGAATCTCAAGAAAATTAGCCACACGGGTTGCATAAATCCCACCAAACAAGTCTCCACTTAAACTATTATTATGCAACCTATGTGCAACAATGGCCCCCAAGTTATATTGTTTATCTCCTAGCACGACACTCTTGAGAACACTAAGATCTGGAAAACACATGTGACATGCCTTGTCCTTGCCATTTATGCATCTACCTATAAAGAGAGCAAAATAATGTATAGCAGGAAAATGAATGCTCCCTATGGTAGCTTGTGTTATTTCTCTAGATTCCCCCACAGTGATACTAGTAAGAAAGTCTTTAAATTCAGATTTGCGAGGTTCACTAGCACTACCCCATTGCGGGAGTTTACAAGTAGTATTAAAATCTTCTAAGTCCATGGTATAAGATTTATTATAAAGATCAAATAGGACAGTGTGAGAATTGCGTGAAGATGTAAATTTGAACCTTCTCACAAAGGAATCAGTTAAGTGGTAATACTGAGGGCACTTATCTAGTATGAAGCCCTCGAGTTCAACATTACGCACATATGCGTCAAATTCCTCCTTAATTCCTGCTTGGACCATGAAATCTTTGGACGGCCATTCACAAGGCCACACTTGAGCTTCTCTTGGTAGTTCATGGTCCGGCTCACGTATTGCGGGCCTGGGTCCTTGCTTCCTTGAAGAACCACCTTGGTACATTTTCCTAAACGTATTTCTTCCTCTGAAAAATTTCTGAAAATTTTAGTAACTCAAAATAAAAGTAAACCAAACTCAACAAAATTGATAGCAAGTACTCTCACAAGTGCCTAGAGGCTATATCATGCATTAGAACTACTTGGGACCAAATAAATTTGACAAGCAAGCTCAAGGACAGGGTCACCTAGGCAGCAAAAAATTGCAATGAATAAACCACTAGAACAAAAACTAATTGGACCATTGGAGGAGTCACATACCAAAGAACAATCCCCCAAAACAGTTTTGTGAGTGGAGCTTTGAGCAAGGAGATCGAAAACAACAACAAGGTGAGCTAGAACGTGTGCTTGAGCTGGTTGGTGATTTTTTCTGGAGGAAGACGAAGTGTGTGGGTGCAGGAATAAGTGGAGGAGGGCCACGTGGGGCCCACGAGGCAGGGGGCACGCCCAGGGGGGTGGGCGCGCCCTGAACCCTCGTGGCCAGGTGGTTGGCCCCTCTAATGTGTTCTCAGTGCCAATAATTCTTAAGTATTCCAGAAAAAAATCATATTTCATTTTCGGGACATTTGGAGAACTTTTATTTTTGGGGTATTTTTTTATTGCAAGGATAATTCAGAAAACAGACAGAAAATACTATTTTTGCTTTATTTAATCTAAATGACAGAAAGTAAAAGGAGGGTACAGAAGGTTGTGCTTTCTAACTTCATCCATCTCATGCTCATCAAAAGGAATCTAATAACAAGGTTGATCAAGTCCTGTTAACAAACTCTTTTCGAATAACACTAGGTTACCTCAATGGGGATATGCACGTCTCCAACAATAAGAATATCATATTTATTCTTGACAATAGGAAGAGGAAATTCAAAACCTCCAATAGTAATCGTTGAAGTTTTTCCAATACAATTGATACTTAGGACTTGAGGTTGTTTCCTCGGAAAGTGTACCGTATGCTCATTACCATTAACATGAAAAGTGACATTGCCTTGGTTGCATTCAATAACAGCCCCTGCAGTATTCAAAAAGGGTCTACCAAGGATAATCGACATACTATCATCCTTGGGAATATCAAGAATAACAAAGTCCATTAAAATAGTAACATTTGCAACCACAACAGGCACGTCCTCACAAATACCGACATGTATAGTAGTTTATTTATCGACCATTTGCAAAGATATTTCAGTAGGTGTCAACCTATTCAAATCAAGTCTACGATATAAAGAGAGAGGCATAACACTAACACCGGCTCCAAGATCACATAAAGCAGTTTTAACATAGTTTCTTTTAATGGAGCATGGTATAGTTGGTACTCCTGGATCTCCTAGTTTCTTTGGTATTCCACCCTTAAAAGTATAATTAGCAAGCATGGTGGAAATTTCTTTGGTATTCCACCCATAAAAGTATATTTAGTAGCAAAGTAGTATGGAAGTAACGGTAACGGTAGCAAAAGTAATAGTAGCAGCTTTGTAGCAATCGTAACAGTGGCAACGGAAAAGTTACTAAGCAAAGATCAATATTGAAAAGCTCGTAGGCATTGGATCAGTGATGGACAATTATGTCGGATGCGATTCCTCATGCAATAGTTATAACATAGGGTGACACAGAACTAGCTCCAGTTCATCAATGTAATGTAGGCATGTATTCCGAATATAGTCATACGTGCTTATGGAAAAGAACTTGCATGACATGTTTTGTCCTACCCTCCCGTGGCAGCGGTGTCCTATTGGAAACTAAGGTATATTAAGGCCTCCTTTTAATAGAGTACCGGACCAATGCATTAACACTTAGTCAATACATGAACTCCTCAAACTACAGTCATCACCGGTAAGTATCCCGATTATTGTCACTTCGCGGTTAATGGATCATAACACATAATAGGTGATTATAGACTTGCAAGATAGGATCAAGAACTCACATATATTCTTCAAAACATAATAGGTTCAGATCTGAAATCATGGCACTCGGGCCCTAGTGACAAGCATTAAGCATAGCAAAGTCATGGCAGCATCAATCTTATAACATAGTGGATACTAGGGATCAAACCCTAACAAAACTAACTTGATTACATGGTAAATCTCATCCAACCCATCACCGTCCAGCAAGCCTACAATGGAATTGCTCACGCACGGCGGTGAGCATCATGAAATTGATGATGGAGGATGGTTGATGATGATGACGGCAACAGATTCCCCTCTCCAGAGCCCCGAATGCACTCCAGATCAGCCCTCCCGAGAGAGATTAGGGCTTGGCGGCGGCTCCGTATCGTAGAACATGATGAATCCTTTTCTCTGATTTTTTTCTCCCCGAACATGAATATATGGAGTTGGAGTTGAGGTCGGTGGAGCATCAGGGGGCCCACGAGGCAGGGGGCGCACCCAGGGGGTAGGCGTGCCCCCACCCTCGTGGACAGGGTGTGGGCCCCCTGGTCTTGATTCTTTTTCCAGTATTTTTTATAAATTCTAAAAATAATCTCCGTGAAGTTTCAGGTCATTCCAATAACTTTTATTTCTGCACAAAAATAACACCATGGCAATTCTGCTGAAAACAACGTCAGTCCGGGTTAGTTCCATTCAAATCATGCAAGTTAGAGTCCAAAACAAGGGCAAAAGTGTTTGGAAAAGTAGATACGATGGAGACGTATCAGTTCGCTCTGTCATAAGTAGGGGTACCCTGGCCCCTTCCTCTCCTTCGTTCAAACCAAAAGCAAAGGAAAAGCCGCAACCTTTCCGTCCTTGCCTGTCCACGTGAGGAGCAACAGAGAGTGAGGACGTCATGGAACACAGCTAGTACCCGTTCTTCCTCATGTTCGCATGGGTCATTGCCAACGCCAAGGTGGCTCAGAACACGCTTGAGCAGGCGGCGGATGAGCTCGAGGGGGCTACCAAGGAGGCGCACCACATCGCCGCCAATGCTTGCATAGCCATTGACACCGTGGTCCAAAGCCTACTGTGCCACTATGTCCACGACGACCTTGACATCGAAGAAGAAAGAAGCACGCAAGATCGAGCCTTCGCAGATCAACAACGAATGCATCGAGAAGGCACTAATCCAACTTACAGGAGCAGTTATGGAAGTTGGTTATCTTCTAAAATGTTTTCTTGTGGTTCTTCTTTTCTTTGGTCTTGCTTTTCTAGTCAAAATTTGATGATGTATTTTCATGTATCAAAAATCAATGATGAAAATAAAAGATATGTGTTGAAAAGAAAAATGTATGCAGACAGGATGCAGCCGAAATGCGGTCGTGCGTTGGATGCACGACCGGCGCATCCGAGGAAAGGTCCGGATACTACCCCATTGCACTACTCAAACAGACAAAATCCTGACAAAAGGAATGTCCGTTTGGAGTCATGCACTGGAGTTAGCCTAAGGACATCGTGGAACACACCTGGTACCGGTTCTTCCTCATGTTCTCCTGGGCCGTTGCCAACGCCGAGGTGGCCCGGAACATGCTCGAGCAGGCGTTGGATGAGATCGAGGGGGCTACCAAGGAGGCACACCATGTCACCGCCAATGCTTGCATAGCCATTGACACCATGGTCCAGAGCCTACTCTGACACTACGTCCACGACGGTCTTGACATCGCGTGTGCCCCTGTCGGTGTCGCAGCCCTTCGTAGTGAGGAGCCTCAACCCGTGGTGGACCCCGCCACCGTAACCCTGCCATACGCCCCAACTGCGGCCTTCTGGTCAACGTTAGTTGTGGACTCGAGCTCCTTCTAGGCTCCGAGCCATCAAATGAGGTGATGCGCTGCTTCTCACTACAAGACCCATGACAGAAGAATCGCAACGCCTGTCCGCGTTGGTTTGCCGGCGTCCAGTCAGCGACCCCCACGGGTAGTGATGGTTTCCTCATGTGTCGTCGGGGCTAGATCAATGTGCCTATGTTGTCCCGCTCCCAAGGAGCTGTCGAGGCCACCTAGGCATGCACCGCTGTTACCTAAAAAAGGAGGCACATCGGCTACACCTGTCTCTGAAGGGTTAACGTACGCCCTCCTCCCTCCCACACCTCTCCATATTCAGTCTTCCGCTCCTTCGTCAAATCTGCCTTGCTCATCTCACTATGGTAGCCAGGCGCAACAGCCAGGAGCCAGAGAAGTTAAGGATGATGTGACGGCCGCCGAGTCCTGCATTCCAGTTCATGCACGCGGAGGTCGCCCAGATGGAGGAGCACCTACATCTCCTCAATGCCATGCCGCACCGTACCATCATCCACGACATCACCAACAAGTTCAACACCCCCACCGACCGCTCTGACAAGATTCATATTCACTACAAGCATGTAGTACGGTTTCCCTTCCGGTTGCACAAGATCTTTGTCTGGCCTATTTCGCTATAGCCATCTGTACATGCGGGTTTGTGGCTTGGTGCAGGCCCGGACATAGTTCCAGAACCGAAAGTACTTACAGCGATGGTCCAGGACTACTAGGGGTGCGCGGCCACAGATGAAAGGTGAACCACTGCTGGTAATCTTGGTAGTTCTGGCCTGCTGCTTCAAGTACTTCCGCTTCTAGAACCAGTTCTCCACTTGCGCTGACCCACAAACCCGCATGTATAAAACCACAATAAGAAAATAGGGCGGACGAGGAACTTGGGCAACGGGAAGGCGAACCGTACTACCTGCTTGTACCGGTCAAGAATCCTGTTGGAGAGGTTGGTGGAGGTGTTGAAATTGTTGGTGAGGTCCTGGATGGCGGTACGGTGTGGCATGGCGTTGATGTGACGCAGGTGCTCCTCCATCTGCGTGACCTCTGCATGCGTGAACCAGAACACGGGCCTCCATCGCCCGTAGTTGTTGTGCGTGGCTAGCACGGTCAGATGCATAGAGCAGATTCAACGGAGAAGTAGAATACTGGAGATGGAGAGGAGTGGGAGGGCATATGTTACCACTTCAGATACAGTTTCCCCCTCTAGGAGCTGTTGAGGGCGAGATGTGGTATCTCTACTACTTATGAAAGACAAATTTTAAAATTCACCTAAACCCACACTGCAAAGTGTACACGGGATCTTCTGGGTCGATCCATCTAACGAAATCTAAGAGTCCATATTATTTTGACGGTCCGCCTCCCGATTGAACGACTCACGATCAACTACATTGCATGTATACTTTTTTTGAAGCTCCATTGCATGGATACTTGGATATGTATCGGATATGCGAACACCCGATACACCAATTTTCTAAAAACTTGGACATGGCGATACATTTGTATATATGTAAAATCTATTAAAAATATGGAAAACAAAAATAAGTAGTTTTTGATAGGAAGCATACCTTTTGTATATATGGGTACGAGGGAGCCAAGAAGGGGAGGGAGATGAGAAAGACATACCTCCTGCATGGGATATGCGGAAGTCTCTTGCAGGTGGCGAGCTGGAGACCGATAAGTGATTGGATTGGAATTCAGACGGACAAAACAAGTGGAAGAGGAGAGGACTCGACGAGCTGAAAACTTATGGAGATGTACGACGGCTCCACGAAGGAGTCGAGGGGTTTTCATGTTTAATGAAGGGTTTCTCGTAACCAAAAACATATTTTTTTCGCGAATACGCAAAAGGCTTGCGTATCGTTGCATTGATAGGTAGAGAGAGTTCATACAAGGTTTCTCAAGGATTACAAGGGGGGAGGCTAGCCAACATGCACACAGGGATGGCATGGTAGGATAGCCTGGACGCAAGCAGAGGTGGTGCGTCGGCCACCAATGCTAGCCGAATTCTATGTCTCCGGGATGATCTGCACCAGGTGCGTGGCGCCCGCGCGTGCCCATAGCCTTGCCTCATCTCTGATCTCGTTGACGGCGCGGCAGACTGAGGGTCGATCACCGTCGAAGGTGCAGCCGTTGCGGTGCTTCCAGAGCCACCAGGCAATGAGGATGGCGATGGAGGCGAGCCCGCATCGAAGACAGCGCGGAGAGTCGGCGATGGCAGCGGCGAGCCAGTCGGCAAACTCGTCGTCGCGGCTCGGGATCGTGGCTGTGGATCGACACCAGGAGAGTACCTCGTGCCAAACCTGGCGGGAGAAGGAGCAGCCTGCGAGCAAGTGTTGCATGGTCTCAGGCTCTTGATCACAGAGCAGGCATTGGGGCTCGTGAGGCAGGCCGTGGCGCGCGAGGCGATCAGCCGTCCAGCACCGGCCTAGTAGGGCAAGCCACATGAATAGCTTGATGCGAAGTGGATCCCAGGCGTATTGCAGCAGTATCTCAGGCGTATCAAACATTATTTTGTTTTCTAAAACCAACAAATCAAAGGATACGAATAGAATACGTATCGGGCCGTATCGGGGCAGTATCTGGCCGGATACATGCACTTTCTGAAATATCTGCGCAACATAGATGATCAATGTATGCCTGAGTCTACACAAGACCTTTGCACATGATATATCATTATATCAATAACATCAAATTACCTTAATTAGGAATTAAAAACTATCAAAGTTTATTTAGGAAACCAATCACTTATCAGATGGGGCGTGCTACGCGTCCGCCGGCTGATCTTTTCAAAAGATCAGCCGGGTCGTGAGCCATCAGATCTGTGCCGCATTGAGCGTTCGGACGTGCCTTCCTTATTGCAACACATGCCTTGTTGCAGGATTACTTCTGCAACACGGGTCTTGTTGCAGGATTATTTCGGTAACATAGGTCTTGTTGCAGAATTTTTCTGCAACAATTGTTTTGTTGCACTTTTTTGCAACTAAGTTTTAGTTGCAATTTTTTTTGCAACCGAGGTCTTGTTACAGAATTTTTTTGTCAGAGATATTTTATTACAAAACATAGACTCGTCGTATACCATTGCAACGCTATATATGTTTCAGAAACACAGCTTCTGTTGCAGAAATGCGTTCGACAAAGGATAGTGTGTGGAATCTCACTGGGACACGTGTGAGGCAGGGGAGGTGGCGGATGCGGACGCCGCGATCCGCCGGGTGATGGTAAGAGTTTCCCTTATCAGATCAGAATCACTTTAATTAGGAATAAAAATGTAATTAATTTAGGAAACTAGTCACGCATCCGATCCTAATCACCTTAATTAGGAAATAAGAATTTCAAAACAAATTTAGGAAACAAATCATGCATCGAATTGCCTACCACCCACGTCAGACAGTTCTTCAGCTTTGTCCCACCGCCACCACCCCTCCCCACCGCCCATCGACGACGACGCAGGTTAATTTTCTTACACTCTCTGACCAATTTGGTCTTGCTCGGTTGCTCCTATACCCATACTGCGGTCAACCAATTAATTTGAATGGTGTCCATACATACTCTGCATTTTTTACCCCTCTACCTATCCAATTAATCTTGTTGCTCCCGTAGTCGGTTATTTTCAACATTGTTTCACAGGCAGCCACTTTGCATTTCAGTTTTGTACGTATATCCATACCATATATATATATATATATATATATATATATATATATATATATATATATATATATATATATATATATATATATATATATATATATATCTTCTCTTGCTCACATGAGTGTTTGCAATGACATCCAGCAGGAGCTGCAGCCGGACACAACCTAGCTGGAGAATGACGATCCATCTTGCTAGGTCGCCGATTCGCTCGCTTCATTATTATAGACTAGCAAAACGGCCCGTGTGTCGCAAGGAGAGAAAAAAAATCATAATCTTCAATGGCCATGACGACATTTTGCTGCATCACCGAGATACACTATCATTCTCATTTTCGTGAAATTGTGAACAATTTTTGAAAATCATGTTTTTTAACTCATGAACATATATGAATTCGTCAACAATTTTACAGATTTTCGAAGATTTTCTAAAATCATGAACATTTTTTTTCAATTCATGAATATTTTATACTATATGCAAACATTTTAATAAATTGTTAATATTTTTTAAAATATTTTTCCTGAATAGGCGAACATTTCTAGAATTGAAAACATTTTTTTGGAAATTGTTTGGTGGAACAAATTTTCAAATTCATGAACATTGTTTTGATTTAACCAATATTTTTTGAAATGCACAATCATTTTTTGAATCAATAAACTATTTTGAAAGTCACGAACAGTTTTTGAATTTTTAGGATATTTTCAATCCATGAACATTTTTTGAATTGACAAAAGTTTTACTCAATTTCATTAACATTTTTAATACATGAACATTTTAAAAATGAACATTTTTTGATTTCATGAGCATTTGTTTTCGAAATTGAGAACATTTGTTTGAATATGCGAACAGTTTTGGAAAACCACGGACATTTTTCTGAATCCACAAACATTTATTAATTACTCCCTCCGTCCCATATTATGGGACAGAGGAAGTATTAAATATTTTATTTCAAAATTCTCAGTTTTTTAATTTCTGGTACTTTTTTTAAGTCCCAAATTACTTAAAGTAGAAAAAAACGAAGACGAAAAAAGAAAACAAAAAACAAAAAATGAAATTTAAGAAACGTGCCGCTCAGACATGGGCCAGCCCAAACAGACGCACTATGTCTTTTCCCAGCGCGCAGAGCACAGTATAGTAGGGTCCTACTATATGGGCCGGCCCAGATGGGGATTCTCCTGTGTGAAATGTTTTATTATCACTTATAGGTGACATCAGTGGGTAATATTTTGCAACTTTAAGTGCAATTTCGGTGACGTACCACCAGAAGAAATAACTGTGGCACCCCGGCTCAGAGAAACCGGAACGCCCCGTATTCCAGTCCAGAGATCGAGATGAAGTCTTCTAGAATACGACACTGCTTAGCATAGAACAAATCAGCTATTTATTACAATCTATTTGGGTACAAGGGGTTATATCGGCATGACGACACTATGCCTGCCACTGTTGCTCTATGCAAGCCGTAGAACAACTTGAAGCAGCAGAATAACTCTAGCAGCGGAACAACAACGACGGTGGTGAACTCCACTCCACAGGGACTCTGACTGGAACGCTTATCCTAGCTCGCAAACACGGCATCCACGACAAACAAGCAATCAATTCCGGCATGACCTGCAAACTGACATGACACGCCAGGTCAGTACATTGAACGTACTTGCAAGCTCACAATAATCCAGAAGCATTCAAGACAAACAACAACATGGCAATTACAGGTTAAGCAGGGATTATCATGATATCATCAGAATAACATAGCATGAACAACATGAACATGATACAGCTACAACAACATGAACATGTCATGAACATACGAATCTGACGATACTAGCATGCAACATGATGACACTATCATGCACCATTTATTCTGTTCGGGTTAATTCATGACCATCACATGCATAAGCTTATCAACCTCGGACATCACACGATCATCTCAGGATCAAATCAAGCTTGGTATAAACAATACCGTAGTAATCATCAAATGACCACAAGGAGCTTGACCTTTACCCATGATTCTCGCACAACATCACAAGTATTCAGCAACTCGGTATCCTTGGTACCAAGGTGATCAATCACAGATCACAAACGGAACCACACTTGGTTCAAAGGGTTACATCGTAACCAAACGGTGATCAATCATGGATCACAAACAAAACCACACTTGGTTCAACGGGTTACCTCGTAACCAAACGGTGATCAATAACGGATCACATATCCAACTTATCTCATCATAGAACCAGGGTTGTTATTAATCACATTATTATCATTACTATTGACCCATAGTGTGACCGACACGAACTGGGCCCTTATCCGTGGGCACGGCCATCAATAGATTTAACACACACTCTGCAGAGGTTAGCACACTGTACCCACACCATGGAACCCATGGCCTTTCGCTCCCATTCGGGTGGACCAACGACATTCCAACAAAACCGATCTACTGCCATGATACTCTCCCGGCCACTCCGACCAACTCCCCTCTGGACTAAGTCATGGGTGGCCCCGTGCCTACCAAAGGCACCAATGGCCATTGTCGTGGCAAAACGGTCCTGAACGGGGAGAATCCGGATATAACAACAACGGGCACACAAGGTTATGTCTGCTTACTGGGCCAGGGTACCGCATGCCCATAACCTTCCCTCGTTGGAGGCACCGGCGAGAGGCACGACAATAGACCCAGTTAGGACCCTCCCATAAAGGCAAGCGTGGTTGCGCTAGTCAGCTCGATATGGTGGCACCATGACTCAGCCAACCGTTGTTCAAGTTCAATTTAATCCGGTTAAACTTGAATTCAATTATGTTGAGCCATGATAAAATAACATGATGCAATTACAATGCATGAAGATGATATCAACATAAGCATGAGGGTACACCATAACTATCGACCATATCAACAATGAATCATATCCAACTTAGCATGGCATAATGACGTGCATGAATATCACAAGTACAACACTACCCATAGAAACCTAGCATGACCACTAGCATCAACAATAAATATCATGCAAGAACATATGAACAATGCTACCATGCAAGCATTTAACCAACTGGATGCAATGGAACATGCATAAGACAACACTCGAAACAGACGATAGTCATGCACCGAAAACCATCACCAACATCAACATGTACTACTAGCAAGCATAAGCATATGAAAGGAATACTAGCAGGTAGAACATGATAACAGAGTGTAAGACAACATAGCACGAAAGTGAACATGAAACTCTAAACATCACCGGAACAACGATGACCATATTTTAAACAAGCAAACATTTAGTAAATGTTCAAGTTTAAAACCATGGCTACTGCATGACTATCATGCAAGTGTGTATTGTGGCTTGCCTGGGGATGAAGAAGGCACCGGGGAGAAGTGCGGTGAAGCCGCGAAAATATTCGCCGGAAATAGTCCTCTCCCGGAGAGGCTGTTTACATGCAAGGGCAAAATGGTCATTTTCGGAATGTTAACACATGGTGAAAGTGTGACCAACAGAACGGGCTCTACGAGACAAAGAAATGGGCTTTAGAATCACCTCATTTGGAGTTACGAGCAAGAAGTTATAGCCTGACGAAGTTCAGGGACCAATCTATAAAAAGATTCCTACAAACAGGCCCCTGAGCTGAAAAACAGAAAACACATTCTCATAAAATACATTTTCAGAGCAGAGAAAATGTATTATAAGCCGTAGTTAAATGAAAACACACCTTCTCATAAAGAAAATGCACTTCCCACCGAACTAAGATAGAAATACGCTTTCACTAAACGGAAACATATTAAATGAAATGGGTTTCCACTTATCTGACATGGAGGGGGTGGGGTGAACGCGTGTGGCTGCCAGGTGGGGTCTCGCGGGAGGTGGGGCCCACTTGGCCTGGCTTCTTCTTCCTCCTCCCGCACCGGACGAAGCAGAGGCGAGGCCGACCACCTCGACGCCGACTGCGGGCGTGTCTGGCCATCTCCTGCGGCGTGTCGCCTACCAAAATGACCAGGGGACCATGCCGCATCGGATGGTGGGGCGCTATGCCGCCGAGGAGCGAAGGGTGGAGCGGAGCGTTGGCTACGGCGGAGGAGGGTTTCGGGCTCTGCTGGAACTGGTGGTATGGTGGGGGAGAGGAGGAGACGAGGCCACAGGGAGGTAGGCTAGATTCCAGGGGGTGCGCTGGAGGTGGAGAGGAGGAGGGAGGGGTGCCGGCTATCGTGAATTTAGATGGGCTCCGGCGAGAGGCACTGCGGCCATGGGGTCGAGGGAAGGCTCTAGAGCTCAGGCTAGAGGTGGGGAGGGCCTAGAGGAGCGCACTGAGGAGGATGGTGAGCTCGGAGTGGCTCGGGGTGGCCTTTATATAGGCGTGGCCGAGGAGAGGAGGCCACAGACGCGTGGCCGTGGCTCGGGTGCCGCCGCTTGCATTGGGCCACACTCTGGCGACGGCCATCGATCACGGGAAGGCGCGAGAACGCGACAAGGAGGGGGGGGGGTGCAGACAAGCTACAGAGGCCACAGGGCAGGGGGCCAAGGGGCGCAGGGAGAAGGATATAAATGCCATTAATGCCTTGTCGGCTACAGCTCGCTCGTGGGCGCATGGCGACAACACTGACAGGGGGGCTTACAGAAGGGGAGATGGCTCTAGGAGGATGGCGACAACGCGGTAAAACCGTTAGACATGCTCATGAGCGCGAAGACGACGAGAGGGGGAAGGGGCCCGAGCAAGAAACCATTTAGCTCGCATCCATGGCATGTCAGAGAGGTGGTCCCCGCGTGAGCTGGCAAGGAGAAAGTGCCAAAGGCTGGAACATGTTGTCTAGTGGTAAGTTCTTCCAAGGGAGGTTTCAACGGTGGTGGTAGATCGATGAAAAGCTCTATGGTTAAATGGTAATCATCCTCTGAAGTTCACTGTTGCAAACTTGATCAACCAAGTGTGATCAACAGAGAGATGTTATGGGCCAAATGTGATGTCTGGGGTGTTTAGGCTAGGAAGGACTACAATCCTGGGGAGTTTGAAGAGGAATGGACCAAAGCTTAATACAGTTGCTTCACAACTGCCTAATTTGGTCTAGAAACTTGAGCATGATGATGCACTCACATAGTATATCAACTTGAGCTCAATTTGGGCAAAGAAGATTCGTTTGGTCCTATGAAGATGCTCAAAAAGTCTCATACCAATTGGCCAAGCCAAAATGGTACTTGCTTCACAAACATCTCCTCTGGACAGAGACTTGCAAAAATTCTAGAGGAATAATGGATTGATGAAATATGCCCAAAATGGGTGGAGATAGGTTATATGGATACAAGAAGGCCTAGAAAAATTTACGGCCATAATGGAGCAAGATCAATTATACTTGCTTCATAGACTAAAATTTTGGACAAAAACTAAGAATTGAAGATGATCTCACATGGAGGCATGACATGAGCTCAACTTTGGTGGAGGGCTATTGTCGGTGTCAAAACCGGCGGATCTCGGGTAGGGGGTCCCGAACTGTCCGTCTAGGCGGATGGTAACAGGAGACAAGGGACACGATGTTTTACCCAGGTTCGGGCCCTCTTGATGGAGGTAAAACCCTACGTCCTGCTTGATTGATATTGATGATGTGGGTATTACAAGAGTAGATCTACCACGAGATCAAGGAGGCTAAACCCTAGAAGCTAGCCTATGGTATGATTGTTGTTCGTCCTACGGACTAAAGCCATCCGGTTTATATAGACACTGGAGAGGGCTAGGGTTACACAGAGTCGGTTACAATGGTAGGAGATCTACATATCCGTATCGCCAAGCTTGCCTTCCACGCCAAGGAAAGTCCCATCCGGACACGGGACGAAGTCTTCAATCTTGTATCTTCATAGTCTTGGAGTCCGGTTGATCATGATAGTTCGGCTATCCGGACACCCCCTAATCCAGGACTCCCTCAGTAGCCCCCGAACCAGGCTTCAATGACGACGAGTCCGGCGCGTATGTTGTCTTCGGCGTTTGCAAGGCGGGTTCTCCTCCATGTTCCATGTGTTTTCCGAATAGTGTCCGGTTTCTTCATAAATGTTGCGCTCCTTGGCTTCCACATGTTGTATGAATGCGAAAAGCCAAGGTATTTTTATGTTTTACCCCCCTAGCTGCGCGAATAAGCCGCCTATAAGAGAGGCGAGGATCCAGATCCGAATCACACCATCCTCCTTCCGCAAGTATTCATCGAAGCGCATCTGACAAAAATCCATTCCAACATGGATAGTCGACGCGGCTCCTCTTCTCGCGCTCCCAGTCCTCAGCCAGGAGATTGGAGGAGAGGCTCAATCCCGCATAGCGAGTTAGTGACGCTCCAAGCAGAAGGATACCTTCCCCCAGCCTTTATGGTTCCGGTTCGAGCCAGACTGGCCACCTACAAGGGTGGGAAGCAGGCGGAGAGCGTCCCCAATCCCTCCAAAGGAGAGCGGGTATGCTTCATCCCCTACTTAATAAGGGGACTCAGATTTCCCATACATCCGTTTCTCCGGGGGCTCCTGGAGTTCTATGGACTCCAACTTCACCACCTCACACCTGCCTCCATTTTGCACATCGCGGGCTTTGTAGCTCTTTGCGAGCTGTTCTTGGGCATCGAGCCCCATTTTGCGCTGTGGAAGAGACTGTTTTGCCTCATACCCCGTTCTCACGAGGGGTCGATATATCAAGTGGGCGGAGCCGAAATATGGCGCATCGCCGGGACCGGATATCTATCCGGAACCCCAAAGAAGGCGTCCGAAGACTGGCCTTCGGAGTGGTTCTATATGGAAGACGCCCCACTGCCGGATCCAGTTCGGATCGGCCTCCCGGAGTTTGGCAACGCTCCTCTGAAGAAACGCCTGAGTTGGCACCCGCGGAGCCCTCAACGGGAAGATGATAGGAGCGTCCAATATCTGATGGGCCGGATACGGTTACTGGCCCATTCCGGATTAACCATGATTGGAGTCATGGCCACATGCATTATGCGAGGGGTGCAGCCGCTCCAATATAGGGGCCACCCCATGTGGGATTTCAACGGGGAGAATGACGCCACCCGTTATGGCCGCAAGGGGCCGGGATCGACCGCCGATCTGGTGAAGATCCTGTCCGTCTTGTACAAGGGGGAGAAGGAGGACTTCCTCCATATGAGTCCATTGAATGGATTCTCCATGAATAACCCTCGGAGCTGGGTAAGCGAACTCTTATATATCTGATCCGTGCTTTCAAAGATAAGTGTCTTACTTTATGATTTCGATGCAGGAACTGCGCCGGTATGTGGAGGGCATAGAAAGCCCGACTCCACAACCCGAGGATCCGGGAAGATCCCTTGATCCGGCCTCCGGAGAGGATCCAGACATAATGGTGGAACTGATTGACGGGGTGTTCCACCAGCTCAGCATAGACAATGCTCTAGTCGCCATTACGGCTGACTACCCCGGTTTATCTCCGGCTTCCCAGGTGAGTACGACCGAAGTCCTGACACCGTTACTTTTTAATGCTTATTTCTGACCACCGTGTACCAACGGTGCTTCGCAGGAGGTGCCTTTACGGCGGGAAGCCGAGCCTGCGGCGACTGACCAACCAGGGTCAGTGCGGCCCAGCAGGCGGAAGAGGAGTGCGGCGCGAATCAAAACGTCGCTGCAAAGGTATGGCGCACCATTGTCTTTTAAGGGAAAGACTCCTGGGAGGTATATTAATGCTCATGATTCTTCCAGGAGAAAGAGCACTCGCCGGACTGAGTCCGAAGAGGTTGCCAACCAAGCCTCCACCAGCCAGGCTCCAATGCCTGGTCCGGAGGGGGAGGCGAGCGCAAGGCACAAGCTGGATGCTCCTCCAACGGAGGATGCCGACAGGTTGTCCGCCACCAGGTCTGAGGTGGAGAGCGCCATGAATCACAGGCGCTGTCGGACAGTTCTTCGTGACGCGTGTTTCTCCCCAGAGGCGTTGAATGCCTTTAATGCGGGAGACGTGCACCTCCGTGCTGCTCAAGATGGTTTAACCAGAGCCACGGAGCAGTATGTAAAAGACATACGGGTGAGGAATTTTAATAGTTATATATGCCAGTAGCCCCCGAGACTTAAAATAGTTAAACTAACTGATTTAAGGATCATTTGTTATGCAGGATCTTACAGAGAAGAATACCCACCTGTCCCAGGAGCTTCAAGAATGCAAGGCCCAACTTGAGGCCGCACTAGCCGCAGCCGGGGGAGCCACAGAGACCCCCTCTGGTAATTCATATTTCGAAAAGAGAAGTAGTTTATGAAGTGCGGCGTGTGTGTATAGTCTAACAATAATATTGCAGAGGGTGCCGGACTAGATCCGGACAAGCAACATCTGCTGCGCCAGCTGAAGGCCGGCGAGAAGGTGCTTATGAGGGTGCAACAGGAGAGGAACAAACTCCAAGATGCCAACACCCAGCTGGGCGAAGAACTAAAAGATGTTCGGGTCCAGCTGTCTAACTCCGTAAAGGAGAATCGGCGGCTTCGTCGCGGCATTTACTGTAAGTGCTTGAGCAAACTCTTTTGAAAAGAAGAGTTCGGCGAGGAAGTCGATTGACAGAAATGTGTCTGTAGATGTGCTCACGGGTCGTCCGGCGGAGGAGATGCCTGGTTCCACGGGAGACCCTCTTCCCGAGCTGCTGCAACTGCACGAACGTGTTCGGCAGGCAATGAGCGGCGTCGTTCAGGCCTTATGGCCTTCCGTCTCCCTACCCGAGGGTCTTGGAGGGCTTGCTGAGAAGCTTCAGGGAGTACGGCAGCGCTTCTGTCTGTGGAAGATATTGGCCTGCCGTCAAGGCGCCAGGGAGGCCTGGGCCATGGTGAAGACGCGGTACATGAAGGCTGATCAAAACCACATGGCCGAGGTCGGACCTGTGGGGCCCGATGGGAAGGAGATCCCTGTGAGCCTGATGTACGGCCAAGTAGAGTTGGCCGCGAAATATTCCCAACGGGACTGTAAATTAGATAGCCTGTTAGATGGGATTGAAGAGGAGTATAATCAGTCAGTTTGACAATGTAATTTAAAATGACATGTAAAATGCCTTCTAGCCGGATTGTAGATCGTTTGTCTTTGCGGACCTTTTCGCTTCAACCTCGAGACCCAACAGTCCGGAGTGTGTCTGAATACCCTTACGGTTATAAAAAAACCGGGGCATGCATGGAGACAAGGCGTAGGGGTCATAAGTGCTTTATCAGACAAGTGCCCAACTAGCTATGTTATATTAAATGGTTAGTAAGAAACATCTTCCAGGGAGAATAGTTCCGTTAGGGGTTCCTTTCCCTGGGAGGCATGCCCTAAAGTGCATGTCCGGACTGCGAAAAGAGCAGAAAAGGCATCTGGGGGCAGATAAATAAATAAGTAATAAATCATCTTTTAGGTCACCGACCGAATATTCCCTTAAGAACGCTAGCCTTCGGCTTCACCCAGTCTGAGGTACACATCCGGCTGACCCCGCAGTAACAATCGCAGAGGTGCTCCCTTTACCTCCTAGCCGAACAATCGGGAACGTAAGGGTAAGCACAGGAGCCAGGCAACCCATCTTGGCCAAAACTTAAGTCATATCGATGCATATAATGGTGAGTAAAAGGTACATGCGGAAGTATGACACATGTGTTGGGCATGAAGCTCATATAAATAAGCTTCTGTTAAAGAAGCCCCCAGGTATAACGAGTGCGAGTAGCACATCAAGTGAGTGCGAACAAAGCGCAGATCAGCCCTCAAGAGGCTTGTACTGAAAGAGGGAGGAAAAAGGAGGGAAAAGAAAGACAGCAAAAAAAATATGAAAGGTGGACGGAGGAAGGAGACGAACTCTGAGTCCGGCGCTAGGCGTAGAATCTTCGGAGACGGGTTGCGTTCCATGGGTTTGGCTCGAGTCGGTTGTTCGATGCATTGCGTAGACGGTATGCACCGCTGGTAAGGACTTGGTCGATGATGAAGGGACCTTCCCATTTGGGCTTAAGTTTGTCCTTTTTCTTGTCCGGCAGGCGTAGAACTAGCTCACCAACATTGTAAGTTTTGGCCCGTACTTCTCTGCTTTGATATCTTCGAGCCTGCTGCTGATAGAATGCGGAACGGGATTTTGCCACGTCGCGCTCCTCCTCTAAGGCGTCCAATCTGTCCTGCGGATCCAACTCGGCTTCTCTTTCTTCGTACATGCGCACGCGAGGTGAGTCATGAATTATATCGCAGGGCAAAACTGCCTCAGCGCCGTATACCATAAAAAATGGTGTGAATCCGGTAGTGCGGTTTGGCGTGGTCCGCAACCCCCAGAATACGGAGTCGAGCTCCTCTACCCAGTGCGTGTTAGATTCCGTGAGGGACCGCACTAATCTGGGTTTGATGCCGCTCATGATTAGACCATTTGCTCGTTCCACTTGACCGTTAGTTTGAGGGTGGTAGACTGAAGCGTAGTCGAGCTTGATGCCCATGTTTTTGCACCAGAGTTTAACCTCGTCGGCCGTGAAATGCGTGCCGTTATCAGTGATGATGCTATGGGGGACGCCAAAACGGTGTACTACCCCGGATATGAAGTCTATCACAGGTCCGGATTCTGCCATTTTAACCGGCTTGGCCTCTACCCATTTGGTGAATTTGTCCACCATGACCAATAAGTATTTGTGCTTGTGGGTTCCCCCTTTAAGGGGTCCAACCATGTCAAGCCCCCAGACCGCGAACGACCAAGTGATGGGTATAGTTTTGAGGGCGATGGGTGGCATGTGGCTTTGATTAGCAAAGAGCTGGCAACCGACGCATCGTTGGACTAAGTCCTGAGCATCTGCCCGGGCTGTCGGCCAATAAAATCCTGTACGGAAGGTCTTGCCTACAAGGGCCCGGGCTGCGGCGTGGTGCCCGCCGAGTCCGGCGTGAATTTCAGCCAGGAGATTTCGCCTTTCCTCTTCGGAGATACACCTTTGAAGGACTCCGGTTGTGCTTTTCTTATAAAGTTCTCCCTCATGGACCTTGTAGGCTTTAGATCGCCGAACTATGCAGCGGGCCTCATTTTGGTCTTCGGGAAGTTCCTGCCTGATTAAGTAGGCTAGGAATGGTTTCGTCCACGGGGCAATTACTGCCATTATTTCGTGGGCTGAAGGTGTTATTTCATTGGCTGAGCCACCGATTGTGTCAGAATGTTCTGTGTTGGGTGGTATAGTTGGTTCCGGGTTGTTATTTCCGGACTCCTCTTCCCATAATACGGATGGCTTAAAGGCCGCTCTAGGAAGATGTTTGGAGGGACGGCGTCGCATTTTGCGCCGATGCGTGCCAACACGTCTGCTGCTTGGTTATTATCCCGGGCTACATGGTGGAATTCGAGTCCTTCGAACCGAGCTGACATTTTTAGGACGGCGTTACGGTAGGCTGCCATTTTCAGATCCTTCGCGTCAAAGTCTCCATTTACTTGGGATATTGCAAGGTTTGAATCCCCGCGCACCTCTAGGCGTTGAATACCCATGGAGATTGCCATCCGGAGACCATGTAGAAGGGCCTCGTATTCGGCTGCGTTGTTGGAGTCCCTGTACATTATTTGAAGTACGTATTGGACTGTGTCTCCGGTTGGGGACGTCAAGACGACGCCAGCCCCCAAGCCAGCCAACATTTTGGAGCCGTCAAAATGCATGATCCAATTGGAGTATGTGCCGTACTCTTTAGGGAGTTCGGCTTCGGTCCATTCGGCAATGAAGTCAGCCAAAACTTGCAACTTTATAGCTCGCCATGGTTTGTAGGTTATGTCAAATGGTAAGAGCTCAATGGCCCATTTTGCAATCCTGCCCGTCGCATCGCGATTGTTTATAATATCGTTGAGAGTTACTTCGGAGGCCACCGTTATGGAACACTCTTGAAAGTAGTGTCGCAGCTTCCGGGATGCCATGAACACCGCATACGCTATCTTTTGATAATGTGGGTACCGGGACGTGCATGGAGTTAAGACAGTGGATACGTAGTACACTGGTTTTTGAAGAGGGAATTTGTGCCCTTCTGTTTCTCATTCGACAATGAGTACGGCGCTGACAACTTGATGTGTTGCCGCGATATATAATAACATAGGTTCACCCAGGTTGGGCGCGGCCAGGACCAGATTTGTTGCCAATATGGCCTTAATTTCTTCGAGTCCGGCCGTGGCAGCATCCATCCATTCAAAGTGTTCGGTGCGCCGGAGGAGGTGATAGAGGGGCAGCGCCTTTTCTCCCAAACGGGAGATGAAGCGGCTTAGAGCCGCCACGCATCCAGTTAGTTTTTGTATTTGTTTGAGGTCTTTTGGGATATCCAATTGTGACAGAGCCCGGATCTTGGCTGGGTTTGCTTCAATTCCTCTACCGGATACAATGAAGCCCAAGAGCTTTCCGGCTGGTATGCCGAAAACACATTTTCCGGGTTGAGCTTAATGTCGTATGCTCGGAGGTTGTCGAATGCAAGCCTCAAATCGTCTACTAGAGTTTCGACGTGTTTGGTCTTAACGACCACATCGTCTACGTATGCCTCCACTGTTTTGCCTATCTGGGTAGCCAGACATGTCTGAATCATGCGCTGATATGTTGCGCCGGCATTTTTGAGTCCGAAGGGCATTGTGTTGAAGTAGAATGGTCCGTATGGAGTAATGAATGCCGTTATGGCCTGATCTTTTTCCGCCATCTTGATTTGATGGTATCGGGAGTATGCGTCGAGGAAGCACAATGAATCGTGCCCTGCGGTAGCATCGATGATTTGGTCGATGCGAGGGAGAGGGAAAGGGTCCTTTGGACAGGCCTTGTTAAGGTCTTTGAAATCGACACAAAGGTGCCAGGATTTGTCCTTTTTTGGTACCATTACCAGGTTGGCTAGCCAGTCCGGATGTTTTATATCTCTGATGAATCCGGCTTCTAAGAGTTTGGCTAGCTCCTCTCCCATTGCCTGTCTTTTGGGTTCGGAAAATCGCCGAAGAGCCTGTTTGACTGGCTTGAATCCTTTTAGGATATTTAGGTTGTGTTCTGCCAGCCTGCGTGGGATTCCTGGCATATCTGAAGGGTGCCAGGCAAAAATGTCCCAATTTTCCCGAAGGAATTCTCGTAGTGCGGCTTGTACATCAGGATTTAATTGTGCCCCAATGGACGCCGTCTTTGTGTGGTCCGTTGGATGGACCTGGAATTTGACTATTTTGTCTGCTGGTTTAAAAGAGGTGGACTTAGACCTCTTATCGAGTATCACATCGTCCCTATCCACCGTGGAGCGCAGCGCAGTGAGTTCCTCTGCCGCTAGGGCTTCGGATAATGCCTCTAGGGCCAGTGCGGCTGTTTTATTTTCAGCGCGGAGTGCTATATCTGGATCACTAACAAGAGTGATTATTCCATTGGGCCCGGGCATTTTGAGCTTCATGTACCCGTAATGGGGTATAGCTTGGAAGATTGTGAATGCCTCTCGCCCTAACAAGGCGTGATATCCGCTGCCGAACGGGGCCACTTGGAACGTGACCTCCTCGGACCTGTAATTGTCCGGCGAGCCGAACACTACATCTAGTGTGATTTTTCCTGTGCAGCATACTTCTCGACTAGGGATTATTCCTCTGAAGGTTGTGCTGCTTCGCTCAATGCGGCTCCAGTCAATTTCCATTTTTTGGAGGGTTTCCTCGTAGATGAGGTTTAATCCGCTGCCGCCATCCATGAGTACCTTGGTAAGACGAAAGCCGTCCACTATCGGACTGAGGACCAATGCGGCTGGTGCTCGGGCTGTTCGGAATTTAGGTTCGTTGCTGGCATTGAAGGTGATAGCCGTGTCGCTCCATGGATTTGTTGTTGCTACTTGGTAGACTTCGGCGAGGCTGCGGATTGTTCGTTTCCGCATGTTATTTGATGCGAAAGTCTCGAAGACTGTTAATACCATACTGGTACTGTTGGGCTAGTTACCCGGGGCTAGAAAGCCTTCGCCATTTTTGGCCAGCTGCCGTAGTATCCAACATGCTCGAAGGCTATGTGTTGGAGTGGCGCCCTCTGTACTGTGGATTTTACTGGGTCCGTTGAGCCATCCCTCCAGTACGGTTCCGTGCCCTTTAGGGGTTTTTTGCTTTTTGGTTTCTAACCCAGGTGCTTGAGTATGACGCACCCTTTTGTTTCGAACTAGGGTTGTATTCAGGGCCGGATTGTCCCAAAACCTGGTTTCGGTTTTCCATGCACTCTCCATCGCAAAGTATTTTTGTACTATGGTCGCTAGGTCGGCGAAGCGTGTAACTTCGTGACGACTTATGGCGTTCATGATTCCCTTGTCCGTGCAATTGTTGCAGAAAATTGAGATTGCGCTTTCCTCACGGCAGTCTTTTATCCTGTCCATGACCAGGAGGAATCTGGCCCAGTAATGATGTACTGTTTCATCGGGCTTTTGCCGTATTTGAGATAGATCGCTTATGTTTGGGTGGGCGGGCGGAATTAAATTCGGAACCCCGCCCAATCTGAGGCTCAAAGGCCGAGAAGTTTCCGGATTTGGAAGCTTGGATTGCTGGATGTTATCCAACAAATCTGGTCCGATGCCTGACTTTAGGTTCAGTACTTGATTGGCGTCCGTCGCTCCGCGAGAATCCGGCATGAAGGGATCGGGAATCCGGACATAACTGGTCTTTAACATAGAAGAAGAGTCGCCGCGTTGTTCCTCTACCACGACAACATGGTGGGTAGCCTGGGGAGTGTTAATTTCTCTCAGATCGGTTTTAAGCCCAATCTGATCGTAGTCTGTAGCGACTCCCAGGGCGGCGATGCGATCCAAGAGCTCATTTACGGAGGAGAGCTCCATCGGATCTAGCTGCTCGGCGAATTCCGAGTTGACGTGAAGATCGCTTTTGATGACCTGAGAGGTCATTGTTGGAGCGGCGGCCGAACAGGCGGTCATAAGAAAACCGCCTAGCCGGATAGTTTGGCCGGTGGCCAAAGCTCCCTTGACAACGGCGCCGTCTTTAAAGACGGGAAAAGGCATCCTTCCTGATTGCGACGGCACAGAGGAACTCTCAATGAAAGCACCAATGTCGGTGTCAAAACCGGCGGATCTCGGGTAGGGGGTCTCGAACTGTGCTTCTAGGCGGATGGTAACAGGAGACAAGGGACACGATGTTTTACCCAGGTTCGGGCCCTCTTGATGGAGGTAAAACCCTACGTCCTGCTTGATTGATATTGATGATGTGGGTATTACAAGAGTAGATCTACCACGAGATCAAGGCGGCTAAACCCTAGAAGCTAGCCTATGGTATGATTGTTGTTCGTCCTACGGACTAAAGCCATCCGGTTTATATAGACACCGGAGAGGGCTAGGGTTACACAGAGTCGGTTACAATGGTAGGAGATCTACATATCCGTATCGCCAAGCTTGCCTTCCACGCCAAGGAAAGTCCCATCCGGACACGGGACGAAGTCTTCAATCTTGTATCTTCATAGTCTTGGAGTCCGGCTGATCATGATAGTTCGGCTATCCGGACACCCCCTAATCCAGGACTCCCTCAGCTATGATATGATGATATTGAGGACCATGCAAAATGGCAACTCATTTGGATATGCCTAGCTTGCACCTCCTTCACAAAGCTTTTTTGTGGACAGAAACTTTGGGAAATCATAATTAAACAATCACTAGGCAAATGAGGTTGCATTTTGGCATGTGGCAATGATATGGACATGAAAAGATGTCCAAGGAGGTTGCAGTCAATTGGGAAAATGAAAATAGCACTTGCTTCATGATGTCTACTATGCAACCTTGTTCTTGTAGACGTTGTTGGGCCTCCAAGTGCAGAGGTTTGTAGGACAGTAGCAAATTTCCCTCAAGTGGATGACCTAAGGTTTATCAATCCGTGGGAGGCATAGGATGAAGATGGTCTCTCTCAAGCAACCCTACAACCAAATAACAAAGAGTTTCTTGTGTCCCCAACACACCCAATACAATGATAAATTGTATAGGTGCACTAGTTCGGCGAAGAGATGGTGGTACAAGTGCAATATGGATGGTAGATGTAGGTTTTTGTAATATGAAAATATAAAAACAGCAAGGTAGCAAGTGGTAAAAGTGAGTGTAAATGGTATTGCAATGCTAGGAAACAAGGCCTAGGGTTCATACTTTCACTAGTGCAAGTTCTCTCAACAATAATAACATAATTGGATCATATAACTATCCCTCAACATGCAACAAAGAGTCACTCCAAAGTCACTAATAGCAAAGAACAAGCGAAGAGAGTATTGTAGGGTACGAAACCACCTCAAAGTTATCCTTTCTGATCGATCTATTCAAGAGTCCATAGTAAAATAACATGAAGCTATTCTTTCCGTTCGATCTATCCTAGAGTTCGTACTAGAATAACACCTTAAGACACAAATCAACCAAAACCCTAATGTCACCTGGATACTCCAATGTCACCTCAAGTATCCGTGGGCATGATTATACGATATGCATCACACAATCTCAGATTCATCTATTCAACCAACACAAAGTACATCAAAGAGTGCCCCAAAGTTTCTACTGAAGAGTCAAGACGAAAACGTGTGCCAACCCCTATGCATAAGTTCACAAGGTCACTGAACCCGCAAGTTGATCACCAAAACATACATCAAGTAGATCACGTGAATATCCCATTGTCACCATAGATAAGCACATGCAAGACATACATCAAGTGTTCTCAAATCCTTAAAGACTCAATCCGATAAGATAACTTCAAAGGGAAAACTCAATCCATTACAAGAGAGTAGAGGGGAAGAAACATCATAAGATCCAACTATAATAGCAAAGCTCGCGATACATCAAGATCGTGCCATATCAAGAACACGAGAGAGAGAGAGGGAGGGAGAGAGAGAGAGAGAGAGATCAAACACATAGCTACTGGTACATACCCTTAGCCCCGAGGTGAACTACTCCCTCCTCGTCATGGAGAGCGCTGGGATGATGAAGATTGCCACCGGTGAGGGAACCCCCTCCGGCAGGGTGCCGGAACAGGGTCCCGATTGGTTTTTGATGGCTACAGAGGCTTGCGGCAGCGGAACTCCCGATCTAGGTTATGTTTCGAAGGTTTCTGTATTTATAGGAATTTTTGGCATCGGGAACAAGTTAGGGAGGTCTCCGGGCTGTCCACGAGACAGGGGGCGCGCCCAGGGGGGTGGGCGTGCCCCCACCCTCGTGGGCAGCCCGAGACTCTTCTAGCCAAACTCTTTCACTCCAGGGGCTTCTTTTGGTCCATAAAAAATCATCAAAAATTGGCACATCAATTGGACTCCGTTTGGTATTCCTTTTCTGTAGAACTCAAAAACAAGGAGAAAACAAAAACTGGCTCTGGGCTCTAGGTTAACAGGTTAGTCCCGAAAATCATATAAAATGGCATAGAAATGCATATAAAACATCCTAGATGGATAATATAATAGCATGGAACAATAAAAAATTATAGATACGTTGGAGACATATCAGCATCCCCAAGCTTAATCCCTGCTGGTCCTCGAGTAGGTAAATGATAAAAACAGAATTTTTGATGTGGAATGCTACCTAACATATTTATCAATGTAATCTTCTCTAATGTGGCAAGAATATTCAGATCCATAAGATTCAAGACAAAAGTTTAATATTGACATAAGAACGACAATAATTCAAGCATACAAACAAAGCAATCATGTCTTCTCAAAATAACATAGCCAAAGAAAGCTATCCCTACAAAATCATATAGTCTGGCTATGCTCTATCTTCATCACACAAAATATTTAAATCATGCACAACCCCGGTTTTAGCCAAGCAATTGTTCCATACTTTAGTATTCTCAAACTTCTTCAATCTTCACGCAATACATGAGTGTGAGCCATGGACATAACACAATAGGTGGAATAGAATGGTGGTTGTGGAGAAGACAAAAAGGAGAAGATAGTCTCACATCAAAGGCGTATCAACAGGCTATGGAGATTCCCATCAATAGATATCAATGTGAGTGAGTAGGGATTGCCATGCAACAGATGCACTAGAGCTATATGTGTATGAAAGCTCAAAAAGAAACTAAGTGGGTGTGCATCCAACTTGCTTGCTCATGAAGACCTTGGGCAATTTGAGGAAGCCCATCATTAGAATATACAAGCCAAGTTCTATAATGAAAAATTCCCACTAGTATATGAAAGTGACAACATAGGAGACTCTCTATCATGAAGATCATGTTGCTACTTTGAAGCACGAGTGTGGTAAAAGGATAGTATCATTGCCCCTTCTCTCTTTTTTCTCTCATATTTTTTTTGTTTTTTTTGTTTTTTTTATTTGGGCCTTTTTATGGCCTCTTTTTTTATTATTTTTCGTCCGAAGTCTCATCCCGATTTGTGGGGGAATCATAGTCTCCATCATCTCCTCACATGGTACAATGCTCTAATAATGAAGATCATCACACTTTTATTTACTTACAACTCAAGAATTACAACTCGATACTTAGAACCAAATATGACTCTATGTGAATGGCTCCGGCGGTGTCCCGGGATGTTCAATGAATCAAGAGTTACATGTATGAAAGAAGTATGAACGGTGGCTTTGCCACAAATATGATGTCAACTACATGATCATGCAAAGCAATATGACAATGATGAAGCGTGTCATAATAAACATAACGGTGGAAAGTTGCATGGCAATATATCTCGGAATAGCTATGGAAATTCCATAATAGGTAGGTATGGTGGCTGTTTTGAGGAAGGTATATGGTGGGCGTATGGTACCGGCGAAAATTGCGTGGCACAAGAGAGGCTAGCAATGGTGGAAGGGTGAGAGTGCGTATAATACATGGACTCAACATTAGTCATAAAGAACTCACATACTTATTGCAAAAATCTACAAGTTATCAAAACAAAGTACTACACGCATGCTCCTATGGGAAGGGTTGGTAGGAGTTAACCATCGCACGATCCCGACCTCCACACATAAGGAAGACAATACATAAATAAATCATGCTCCAACTTCATCACATAACGGTTCACCATACGTGCATGCTATGGGAATCACAAACTTTTAATGCAAGTATTCCTCAAATTCATAATTACTCCACTAGCATGACTCTAATATCACCATCTTCATATCTCAAAACAATCATAAGGAATCAAACTTCTCATAGTATTCAATGCACTTTATATGAAAGTTTTTATTTTACCCAACATGGATGCCCATCATATTAGGACTAATTTTATAAACAAAGAAAATTACCATGCTGTTCAAAAAGACTCAAATTATATAAGTGAAGCATGAGACATCAATAATTGCTACAAAATAAAACCACCACCATGCTCTAAAAAGGTATAAGTGAAGCACCAGAGCAAAATTGTCTAGCTCAAAAGATATAAGTGAAGCACATAGATTATTCTAATAAATTCCGATTCATGTGTGTCTCTCCAAAAGGTGTGTACAACAAGGATGATTGTGGTAAACTAAAATGCAAAGACTCAAATCATACAACGCTCCAAGCAAATCACATATCATGTGGTGAATAAAAATATAGCATCAAGTAAAGTTACCGATGGACGAAGACGAAAGAGGGGATGCCTTCCGGGGCACCCCAAGCTTAGGCTTTTGGTTGTCCTTGAATTTTAAATTGGGGTGCCTTGGTCAGCCCCAAGCTTAGGCTCTCGCCACTCCTCATTCCAAAATCCATCAAATCTTTACCCAAAACTTGAAAACTTGACAACACAAAACTCTCTCATGAACTCCATTAGTGCAAGAAAACAAACCACCACTTTAAGGTACTGTAATGAACTCATTATTTATTTATATTGGTGTTAAACCTACTGTATTCCAACTTCTCTATGGTTCATACCCCCCGATACTATCCATAGATTCATCAAAATAAGCAAACAACACATGAAAAACAGAATTTGTCAAAAACAGAACAGTCTGTACCAATCTGTAACTATCAAATACTTATGGAACCCCAAAAATTCTACCAAATAATCAAGTCCTAGGTAATTTGTATATCAATCTTCTGCAAGAAGAATCAACTGAAAAACACGTTTCTGTGATTTATGAAAATTATTCTCATGCGCGCAAAAGTTTCTGTTTTTCAGCACGATCAAATTAACTATCACCGTAGGTTATCCTAAAGGTTTTACTTGGCACAAACACTACTTAAAACACAAAACCACATCTAACCAGAGGCTAGATGAATTACTTATTACTAAACAGGAACAAAAAGCAAAGAACAAAAATAAAATTGGGTTGCCTCCCAACAAGTGCTATCGTTTAACGCCCTTAGCTAGGCATAAAAGCGAGAATAGATCTAAGTATTGCCATCTTTGGTATTCAATTAATAGGTGGCTCTCATAATAGATTCATAAGGTAATTTGGTTTTCTTCTTAGGAAAGTGTTCCATGCCTTTCCTTAATGGAAATTGGAATCTAATATTTCCTTCTTTCATATCAATAATTGCACCAATCGTTCTAAGGAAAGGTCTACCAAGAATAATAGGACATGAAGGATTGCAATCTATATCAAGAACAATAAAATCTATGGGCAAATAATTCCTATTTGCAACAATAAGAACATCATTAATCCTTCCCATAGGTTTCTTAATGGTGTAATCCGCAAGGTGCAAGTTTAAAGAGCAATCATCAAATTCACGGAAACCTAACACATCACATAAAGTTTTTGGAATCGTGGAAACACTAGCAACCAAATCACACAAAGCATACCATTCATGATCTTTAATTTTAATTTTAATAGTAGGTTCCCACTTATCATAAAGTTTTCTAGGGATAGAAACTTCTAATTCAAGTTTTTCTTCACAAGATTGCATTAAAGCATCAACGATATGTTTAGTAAAAGCTTTATTTTGACTATAAGCATGAGGAAAATTTAACACAGACTGCAACAAGGAAATACAATCTATTAAAGAACAATTATCATAATTAAATTCCTTGAAATCCAAAATAATGGGTTCATTGCTATGTAAAGTTTTGACCTCTTCAATCCCACCTTTACTAATTTTTGCATCAAGATCTAAAACCTCCAAATCATTGGGACGCCTTTTAACTAAAGTTGACTCATATCCAATCCCATCATTATCAAGATTCAATTTGCAAAACAAAGATTTAATAGGGAACACATCAATCACTTTTAGATCTTCATCCCTATTATCATGAAAACTAGAAGAACTCGCTTTTACAAAGCAATCCCTTTTTGGACGCATTCTAGCGGTTCTTTCTTTGCACTCATCAATGGAAATCCTCATGGCTTTGAGAGACTCATTGATATCATGCTTAGGTGGAATATATCTAAGTTTCAAAGAATCAACATCAAGAGAAATTCTATCCACGTTCTTAGCCAACTCATCAATCTTAGGCAATTTTTCTTCAAGCAAAGCATTGAAATTCTTTTTAGAAATCATAAACTCCTTAACAATAATCTCAAAATCAGAGGGCAACTTATTAAAATTTCCATAAGATTTATTGTAGGAATTACCATAATTATTAGAGGAATTACTAGGGAATGGCCTAGGATTAAAGTTTCCTCTATAAGCATTGTTACCAAAATTGTTCCTACCAACAAAATTCACATCCATAGATTCATTATGATTCTCAATCAAAGTAGACAAAGGAATATCATTGGGATCAATAGGAGCACTCTTATTAGCAAACAATTTCATAAGTTCATCCATTTTTCCACTCAAAACATTAATCTCTTCTATCGCATGAACCTTTTTACTAGTAGATCTTTTGGTGTGCCATTGAGAATAGTTAATCATAATATTATCTAGGAGTTTAGTAGCTACTCCTAAAGTGATTTCCATAAAAGTGCCTCCCGCGGTCGAATCTAAAAGATTCCTAGAAGCAAAATTCAATCCGGCATAAATTTTTTGTATGATCATCCCTAAATTTAATCCATGTGTAGGGAAATTGTGAATCATTCATCCTCTCCCAAGATTGTGCAACATGCTCATGATCAAGTTGATTAAAATTCATCATATCATTTCTAAGAGAAATGATCTTAGCGGGAGGAAAATACTTAGAGATAAAAGCATCTTTGCACTTATTCCATGAATCAATACTATTTTTAGGCAAAGACGAAAACCAAGTTTTAGCACGATCTCTAAGTGAAAACGGAAATAGCTTCCATTTGACAATATCATTATTCACGTCTTTCTTCTTTTTCATATCACACAAATCAACAAAGTTGTTTAGATGACTAGCGGCATCTTCACTAGGAAGGCCAGAGAATTGATCTTTCATGAAAAGATTCAACAAAGCAACATTAATTTTGCAAGATTCAACATGGGTAAGAGGAGCAATCGGAGTGCTAAGAAAATCATTATTGTTGGTATTGGAAAAATCACACAATTTAGTATTATCTTGAGCCATCGTGACAAACAATCCAACACACAAGCACACAAGAGGCAAGCGAAAAAGAGGCGAACAGGAAAAAGAGGGCGAATAAAATGGCAAAGCTAAAGTGGGGGAGAGGAAAACAAGAGGCAAATGGCAAATAATGTAATGCGAGGGATAAGAGTTTGTGATGGGTACTTGGTATGTCTTGACTTGTGCGTAGACTCCCCGGCAACGGCGCCAGAAAAGAGCTTGATGTCTACTATGCAACCTTGTTCTTGTAGACGTTGTTGGGCCTCCAAGTGCAGAGGTTTGTAGGACAGTAGCAAATTTCCCTCAAGTGGATGACCTAAGGTTTATCAATCCGTGGGAGGCGTAGGATGAAGATGGTCTCTCTCAAGCAACCCTACAACCAAATAACAAAGAGTCTCTTGTGTCCCCAACACACCCAATACAATGGTAAATTGTATAGGTGCACTAGTTCGGCGAAGAGATGGTGGTACAAGTGCAATATGGATGGTAGATGTAGGTTTTTGTAATATGAAAATATAAAAACAGCAAGGTAGCAAGTGGTAAAAGTGAGCGTAAACGGTATTGCAATGCTAGGAAACAAGGCCTAGGGTTCATACTTTCACTAGTGCAAGTTCTCTCAACAATAATAACATAATTGGATCATATAACTATCCCTCAACATGCAACAAAGAGTCACTCCAAAGTCACTAATAGCAAAGAACAAGCGAAGAGAGTATTGTAGGGTACGAAACCACCTCAAAGTTATCCTTTCTGATCGATCTATTCAAGAGTCCATAGTAAAATAACATGAAGCTATTCTTTCCGTTCGATCTATCCTAGAGTTCATACTAGAATAACACCTTAAGACACAAATCAACCAAAACCCTAATGTCACCTGGATACTCCAATGTCACCTCAAGTATCCGTGGGCATGATTATACGATATGCATCACACAATCTCAGATTCATCTATTCAACCAACACAAAGTACATCAAAGAGTGCCCCAAAGTTTCTACTGAAGAGTCAAGACGAAAACGTGTGCCAACCCCTATGCATAAGTTCACAAGGTCACTGAACCCGCAAGTTGATCACCAAAACATACATCAAGTAGATCACGTGAATATCCCATTGTCACCACAGATAAGCACATGCAAGACATACATCAAGTGTTCTCAAATCCTTAAAGACTCAATCCGATAAGATAACTTCAAAGGGAAAACTCAATCCATTACAAGAGAGTAGAGGGGGAGAAACATCATAAGATCCAACTATAATAGCAAAGCTCGCGATACATCAAGATCGTGCCATATCAAGAACACGAGAGAGAGAGAGAGAGAGAGAGAGAGAGAGAGAGAGATCAAACACATAGCTACCGGTACATACCCTTAGCCTCGAGGGTGAACTACTCCCTCCTCGTCATGGAGAGCGCCTGGATGATGAAGATGGCCACCGGTGAGGGATCCCCCCTCCGGTAGGGTGCCGGAACAGGGTCCCGATTGGTTTTTGGTGGCTACAGAGGCTTGCGGCGGCGAAACCCCTGGTCTTGGTTATGTTTTGGGGATTTATGTATTTATAGGAATTTTTGGAGTCGGGAACAAGTCAGGGAGGTCTCCGGGCTGTCCACGAGACAGGGGGGCGCGCCCAGGGGGGTGGGCGCTCCCCCCACCCTCGTGGGCAGCCGGGACTCTTCTAGCCCAACTCTTTCATTCCAAGGGCTTCTTTTGGTCCATAAAAAATCATCAAAAATTGGCACGTCAATTGGACTCCGTTTGGTACTCCTTTTATGTAAAACTCAAAAACAAGGAGAAAACAGAAACTGGCACTGGGCTCTAGGTTAATAGGTTAGTCCCAAAAATCATATAAAATAGCATATAAATGCATATAAAATATCCTAGATGGATAATATAATAGCATGGAACAATCAAAAATTATAGATACGTTGGAGACGTATCACTTCACAATGTGCAATTTAGGGAAGAATAGGAAATGATTTATTTGAGGATTATTTTTGAACATGGCAACGAAAAGTTTTTCCATATTTGATGAATATATGACCCAAACAATTTATGAGAATTATTTGGGAATTTTAGGAGTGAGGGAAATATGGGTTGCTTCACAACCTAGGGCATTTGGGTTATTCCTTTAATAGAAAAGGAATATTCCCAATAAAAAAAGAATATTGGGATTTGGTCCAAGGTGGAAATGGAAAGGTCTAGGGAAGGATTTGGGTGTGACAAGCCACTCTGGAAACAAAGAAGAGGGCATCTTCTTCAGTTTCCAGACCACAAGGCCACGGGAAAAGGAAGCTCAGGCAAAAACCTCGGAAAAACAAAAGAAAAAGAAAGGGCCAAAAATCAGACTGTCACAATAACCTCTTTATTATTAGAGTCTATGTGCATGCATTTATCAATAGCATGTAACATGCCTCCCTTTGTTTTATTTCATGGGAATTGAAACGAGTCAATCTGGATTTGTTGTGGGGGAGTTCCTAATGTGGGGATTATCTCCTTTGGTTCTCTTTTTTACCTGAATAATGCTATAGCGAACTCTTTAATGTCAGTAGTCGAAAAACAGCTAGCCACAATGTTTGCTCACGTCATTTTTCATCAACGCCAACACTATTTTTTTTCAAATAGTATTGGTGCCGTCCAAATTGATATGCCAATTATAACTTGCTATACCGGCGTTCTTAATACTTCCGACGTCACTACTATGTGGGCCCAGTTGTTGTGACCAGTTGCACGATACTGTTGTCGTTCGATTTATAAACACGCCATAGATACTTAATCTTGTGATGTCGTGCCATCATTGGGAACGCCAACACTAAGTTTTTCCTATATATAGATGTGTTGGTAGCCCTTGTTCTCAAATACATTCCCTTCCATTCTCCACAAAATTCTACTCCCTCTTAGTCAGCTGCTTGGCGACAATGGACCCACCGGAGCTTGTCGAATCGACACGAACCCCGCTTGCGATCCCACGTCAGGGCGGCGTGTCGAAAGTTTGGGACTCTATCGCCTTGGCCGAGCTCTCTTCTGGCCCGTTGGCTACGACATGCGCTCGCCACGCCCAATGCAGCCAGCCCTGTCCAGCGAATCATCCCGCTCCAGCGTGATGTACCTTTGATCCGGTAGCTATGCCACCGGCGCCGCAGCTGCTGGGAATCGAGCAAGGGCACCTGTGCTGCTTCGCGGCTGTGGATGCCCTGCTGATAAGCATATGTCGTGGACACAAAGTAATCCAGAGCAAGAGTTCGACATCTGCGGTAATCGAGGAAAGATAATATGACTGAAAATACCTTTTGATCTATTTCTGCTAATTTGCACAATTCAACTTTATACATATAGTGTCGCGATCTTTAATATATGTGTGTGTATATTGTGATCCACAAACGTTAGGGGCAAAATATTGCTACACATGGATATGGGTTGATCTCGTGCAGAAGTACGTGAGCGAGTTGTTCGAGTACTCCATTGGTGAACTAAGACAACAGATAGATGAGATGCAGCTGAAGACTGATGTGATGCGCGGCCAAATCTAAAAATTCAAGATGCTGCGATATGCGCTTTTAGCTGGTGTTATGCTTGGCCTCGGTCTCCCTGCTGGATCGGTGGCAGCTTTTTTTCTTGTGGGAATCATTACACTGACGATGTTTTTAGTCTAGATCAAGAGTGTAGTCATAAAATTATATATATTTGTTATTATTTTCACCACTCAACTACTATGTATCTAGACTAGATTAATGAGATCGATATTGTGTTCTAATTATTGGTTTTACTTGTATGTTTACATATTTACAAAAAATAATCAATAGAAATAATAATATAATAAACAATAGGAAAATAAAACAATAAAATAATAAACTAAACATCTATATGAATATAAAAACAATATGTGTAACACATAAAAGTGAAAAAGAAAAATTACAAAAAATAACAATATAATAGCAATGGCGTTGTCCATGTAGGCCAACGCCAACCATTACCTCGTTGCCCCGGCCGGGTTGACTAAAACATCCCCCATACACACACACCATCGATTTGTGTCCGTTCGATTTCCATTAAATCGCCGCCTCCACCGTCGTCACCCCCGTCGCCGTCGCCTCTGCTTCCACCGCCGCCTCTGCCTCCACTGCCGAAGCCCCGCCGCCTCTGCCTCCACCGCTAAAGCCCCGTTGTCGTTGCCTCCACTCCCGCCGTGTCCCTGCCGTTGTTGCCTCCATCGAAGCCCCCGTCGCCGTCGCCTTTGTCACCGTCGCCTCCGCCTCCGTGCCCGTAGCCGTCGCCTCCGTGCCCGTAGCCGTCGCCTCCGTCGAAGCCCCCATCGTCGTCGCCTACCCCTCCACCACCGCCGCCAACGTAGCCTCCGCCTCCAACCCGGCTGCCGCCCCCGCTCCCATCGCACCCCGCAACGCCCCCTCGCTGTCTACCGCCGCCGCATGTGAGTTGTACTTAGTGTCGTGGTTTTATCACGACAGATGCCCTTGTGAAAGGACTTAGGTGTGGAGCCATCACGACGTAGGTTAGCTCGAAGGGGTTGAATGGGACAAAGGGCACAAGGTTTACCCAGGTTCGGCTTACCCAGATTCGGCCCCTCACAACGAGGTAAAAGCCTACTCCTGCTTTTGTTGACTATAACTTGAATATCGATTACAAGGGAGCGGAATCACTTAACCTAGTTATCGATCAATTAATTCTTGGGTTAACCCGCCGCAGGGTCTCGCCTTTATATACACAGGTCGAGGCCCTAGGCTTACAAGAGTCCAACCCGATCCAACTTGCTTGCTCACAAAGACCTAGGGAAATTTGAGGAAGCCCATTATTGGAATATTCAAGCCAAGTTCTATAATGAAAAATTCCCACTAGTATATGAAAGTGACAAAATAGGAGACTCTCTATCACGAAGATCATGGTGCTACTTTGAAGCACAAGTGTGGAAAAGGATAGTAACATTGCCCCTTCTCTCTTTTCTCGCATTTTTTATTTTGGGATCTTTGGCCTCTTTTTTCTCTCTTGTTTCCTTTCTTTTTTTTCTCACATGGGAGAATACTCTAATAATGATGATCAATACACTTTTATTTACTTACAACTCGATACTAGAACAAAATATGCCTCTATATGAATGCCTCCGGCGGTGTACTGGGATATGCAATGACTCAAGAGTGACATGTATAAAAAAATATGAATGATGGCTTTGCCACAAATACGATGTCAACTACATAAACATGCAAAGCAATATGACAATGATGAAGCGTGTCATGATAAATAGAACGGTAGAAGTTGCATGGCAATATATCTCAGAATGGCTATGGAAATACCATAATAGGTAGGTATGGTGGCTGTTTTGAGGAAAGTATAAAGTGGGTGTAATGCACCGGTGAAAGTTGCGCGGTACTAGAGAGGCTAGCAATGGTGGAAGGGTGAGAGTGCGTATAATCCATGGACTCAACATTAGTCATAAAGAACTCACATACTTAATTCAAAAGTCTATTAGCTATCAAAACAAAGTACTACATGAATTCTCCTAGGGGGATAGATTGGTAGGAAAAGACCATCGCTCGTCCCCGGCCGGCACTCATAAGGAAGACAATCAATAAATACATCTTGCTCCAACTTCTTTACATAACGGTTCACCATACGTGCATGCTACGGGAATCACAAACTTCAATACAAGTATTCTTACCAATCCACAATTACTCATTAGCATGACTCTAATACCAACATCTTTATATCTCAAAATACTCATAAGGAGTCAAACTTCTCATAGTATTCAATGCACTTTATATGAAAGTTTTTATTATATCCCTCTTGGATGCGCATCATGTTAGGACTAAATTCATAACCTAAGCAAATTACCATACTATTTAGAGACTATAAAAATAATATAAGTGAAGCAAGAGAGTTCATCAATTTCTATAAAATAACACCACCGTCGTGCTCTAAAAAGATATAAGTGAACCACTAGAGAAAAATTGCCTAGCTCAAAAAATATAAGTGAAGCAAATAGAGTATTCTAATAAATCCACGATTCATGTGTGTCCCTCTCAAAATGTGTGTATAGCAAGGATGATTTTGGCAAACTAAAAACAAAGACACATATCATACAAGACACTCCAAGCAAAACACATATCATGTGGGGAATAAAAATATAGCCTCAAGTAAATTTACCAATAGACGAAGACGAAAGAGGGGATGCCTTCCGGTGCACCCCCAAGCTTAGGCTCTTGGTTGTCCTTGAATATTACCTTGGGGTGCATTGGTCATCCCCAAGCTTAGGCTCTTGCCACTCCTTATTCTATAGTCCATCAAATCTTTACCAAAAACTTGAAAACTTCACAACACAAAACTCAAAGGAAAACTCATGAGATACGTTAGTATAAGAAAATAAAATTACCACTTTTGGTACTGTTGTGAACTCATTATTTATTTATATTGGTGTAATATCTACTGTATTACAACTTCTTCATGGTTCATACCCCCTGATACTACCCATAGATTCATCAAATAAGCAAACAACACATAGAAAACAGAATATGTTAAAAACAGAACAATGTATAGCAATCTCTAAACTTCGAATACTTTTGTAACTCCAAAAATTCTGAAAAATTAGGAAAATCTGGGAAATTTGTATATCAACCTTCTGTAAAACATTCAGATCAAAAGCACACTTCTGTGACTTATGAAAATTATTTTACTGGGCACAAAAGTTTCTGTTTTTCAGCAAGATCAAATCAACTATCACCGTAAGCCATCCCAAAGGTCTTACTTGGTTCGGACACTAATTAAAACATAAAAACACATCTAACCAGAGGCTAGATGAAAAAATTATTGAAAATAGGACAAAAAAACAAGAACAAAAATAAAATTGGGTTGCCTCCGAACAAGGGCTATAGTTTAACACCCTTGGCTAGGCATAAAAACATAGATCTAGGTATTATCATCTTTGATATGCAATCCATAAGTAGCTCTCAAAATAGATTCATATGGCAACTTAATTTTCTTTCTAGGAAAGTGTTCCATGCCCTTCCTTCACGGAATTTGAAATCTATTGTTTCCTTCCTTCATATGAATAATTGCACCAATCATTCTAAGGAAAGGTCTACCAAGAATAATAGGACATGTAGGATTGCAATCTATATCAAGAAAAATGAAATCTACAGGCACATAATTCCTATTTGCAATAATAAGAACATTATTAATCCTTCCCATAGGTTTCTTAAAAGTGGAATCCACAAGATGCAAATTTAAAGAACAATCATCATATTCACGGAAACCTAACACATCACATAGAGTTTTTGGAATCGTGGAAACACTAGCACCCAAATCAGACAAAGCATGGCACTCATAATCTTTAATCTTAATATTAATAGTAGGTTCCCACTCATCATAATGTTTCCTAGGAATAGAAACTTCCAATTCAAGCTTTTCTTCAAAAGATTTCATCATAGCATCAATGATTTGTTTAGTAAAAGCTTTATTTTGATTATAAGCATGAGGAGAATTCAACATGGATTGCAACAAGGAAATACAGTCTATCAAAGAACAATTATCATAATTAAAATCCTTGAAATCCAAGAGAGTGGATTCATGGCTACTTAAAGTGTTAACCACTCCAATCCCACTTTTATCAATTTTTGCATCGAGATCTATAAACTCCAAATTATTGGGACACCTTTTAACTAAAGTTGACTCATCTCGAGTCCCATCTTTATCAAGATTTATACCACAAAACAAAGATTCAATAGGAGTCACATCAATCACTTTAAGATCTTCATCTTTATTTTCACAAAACTCCTGTTTAGCAACCATCTTATTTACCAAAGTGGTTTGTTTATCAGAAATTTGGCCAACTAAATTTTCAAGATGAGAAAATTGAGATTTAAGACCATAAAATTCTTTTGACATATCATCGAGCTCCTTATTCATATACTCCATAAAAGTTTTCCGCTCCTTGAGCTCGTTCATAAAGAAACTATTATGCTCAAATTGTAAGGATATGAAGCTCCTAGTATTATTTTCAATTTCTTGCAGCTTCCTATTGTAAGGATCAAAGTTATTGGGCGGAGCCATAAAGGCAAACTAACACGCAAGCAAACAAAAAGAGAATGAAAAGACGAACAAAAGAAGGGCGAATAAAAAGGCAAATCTTTTTGTATTTTTCTGAAAACAGTTTAGAAGTGGGGGAGAGGAAAATGAGAGGCAAATGGCAAATAATGTAATGCAAGATATGAGAGTTTATGATGGGTACTTGGTAGGCTTGACGTAGATCTCCCCGACAACGGCGCCCGAAATTCTTCCTGCTACTTCTTGAGCTTGCCTTGGTTTTTTCCTTGAAGAGGAAAGGGCGATGCAACACAGTAGAGATAAGTATTTCCCTCAGTTAAGAACCAAGGTATCAATCCAGTAGGAGAAACGCACAAGTCCCCAATAGATGCACCTACAAACAATCACACACTTGCACCCAATGCGATAAAGGGGTTGTCAATCCCTTCACGGTCACTTGCAAAGGTGAGATCTGATAGAGATAGATAAATATAAATAAAATATAACTAAATATTTTTTGGTTTTTTGGTTTATAGATCTGAAAATAAACCATTGCAAAATAGTAGACCGGAAACAAATATGATGGAAAATAGACCCGGGGGCCGAGGTTTCACTAGAGGCTTTTCTCTTGAAGGCAAATAATACGATGGGTGAACAAATTACTGTTGAGCAAATGATAGAAAAGTGCAAAGTTATGACGATATCCAAGGCAATGATTATGCATATAGGCATCACATCCATGTCAAGTAGACTGGCTCCTGCCTGCATCTACTACTATTACTCCACACATCGACCGCTATCCAGCATGCATCTAGAGTACTAAGTTCATAAAGATGACATGATGTAGAGGAATAAACTCAAGCAATATGATGAAAACCCCATATTTTTATCCTTGATGGCAATGATTCATCACATGTCTCACTACCCCTACTTTGCCACTAGGTAAAATCACACAAGATTGAACCCAAAGCTAAACACCTCTCCCATTGCAAGAAAAACCAATCTAGTTGGCCAAACCAAACCGATAATTCAAAGAGAAATACAAAGATATCAAATCATGCATATAAGAATTCAGAGAAGATTCAAATAGTATTCATAGATAAGCTAATCATAAATCCACAATTCATCGGATCTCGACAAACACACCGCACAAGAAGATTACATCGGATAGATATCCAAGAACATCGAGGAGAACATGGTATTGAGAATCAAAGAGAGAGAAGGAGCCATCTAACTACTAGCTATGGACCCGTATGTCTGAGGTAAACTACTCACGCTTCATCGGAAGGGCAATAGGGTTGATGTAGATGTCCTTCATGATCGAATCCCCCTCCGACATGATGCCGGAAAAGGCCCCAAGATGGGATCTCACGGGGACAGAAGGTTGCGGCGGTGGAAAAGTGTTTTCATGGTTCGCTCTGAGGGTTTTGGAATATATGTGAATATATAGGACGGAGAAGTATGTCAGGGGACTCCCAGGGGGCATAAGGCAGGGCGCGCCCTCCACCCTTGCTGCTGACTCGTGGGTCTTCTGGCTTGGACTCCAAGTCCTCTGGGTGTCTTCTGGTCCAAGAAAAATCATCGTAAAGTTTTATTCCGTTTGGACTCTATTTGATATTCCTTTTATGTGAAACTTAAAAACAAGGAAAAACAGAAACTAGCACTAGGCTCTAGGTTAATACGTTAGTCCCAAAAATAATATAAAATAGCATAATAATGCATATAAAACATCCAAAACAGATAATATAATAGCATGGAACAATAAAAAATTATACATACATTGGAGACATATCATGTAACCCGGCCTCTCCTGGCGGGTCACACCTCAGGGTTATATCTCCAACATTAGGCCCAGATTGATTTGAAATTGTTCATGTCAATCTTCACTGCTTCAGTTGATGAGTCATCTTTCCAATGCTCAATCTTAAACATATCACTGTAAGCCGCCATGACGTCATGCGAAGTAAATCCATAAAAAAATCCGTGACATCATAATGGATCTTTTGCATTAACTGGTCATCCAAAAATCAAGGTGCCTCCACTATTGAGGTAATTATGATGCCCCCCGATTTCCGTGCCTTCCATTTCACTATTTCACTTTTCCCTTATAAATAAGCAGGGGGTCCCTTTTTCACTTTTACCCCCTTTTGCCCCCACTTCTTCGTCTTCCTCGCGCCGTCACCGCGGCCAGAGCTCCGACACCGACGTTCTTCACCAGCAACTTCGACAAAGGCCGCTGTATCAACCTGATTGGACCAGATAACAGTGGCACACCCCTTTCTTCTTCAACTTCGTCAGGTACCCCCTTCTCTTCTACTTCAGATCCGCATTAGGTCGTAGTAGTTCATGTGGTTCATCGGCTTGTTCATCGCGGCTTCTCAAGTTCATCCACCACCCGCTTAGTTCAATCCAAAAATGAAGTAGATGCGGGACGGTAACAATTTTAGCTCTTTGATATGTCTCCAACATATCTATAAATTTTTATTGTTCCATGTTGTTATATTTTCATTCTTGGATGTTTTATAATCATTTTATGGTCAGTTTATATCATTTTTTGGTACTGACCTATTGACATAGTGCCAAGTGCCAGTTGTTGTTTTCTGCATGTTTTTTACATCGCAGGAAATCAATACCAAATGGAGTCCAAACATAGCAAAACTTTTTGTGAATTTTTTTGGACCAAAAGACATCCAGTGAGCCGGAGAAGCACATGGGGGGGGGTGTTGGGATATAACTGGTGGGTATAAACCACCCAGGAGGGGCCGGTTTATCCACAGAGAGACTACCAATATTGAAGCCAATGAAGTTACAGAAGATGGCGACTTATGAAGGAAACATAATAAGGGAGCCCAAAACCAAGAGGCGGGTTAGGGCCCATAGACATAAACCGCCATAGGCGTGTAACCTGTAATGTAAGGCAGGAAAGAGTAGATACCGAGCCGGACACGTTTATGAACCAGCCTCAGGATTCTGTAGACCGACGGGTGTCAACCTATGTATATAAAGGGACGACCCGACGGCGGTTTAGGGACAACAAACAACAACTCGAGAGTTAGGCAAAGCGGATTTGCTCCCTGGTCATCGAAACCCCATCAATTCCACCACAACTGGATCGTAGGATTTTACCTTCACCGTAAGGGGCCGAACTAGTATAAACTCCCTGTGTCCTTTGTCTGGTTTAACCCCTTTAAGCTAATCTCACTGCGATGGCTCCACGACTAAGTCCTTACACTAGGACATCTGACGTGAAAATTCCATGGCAGTTGGCACCCACCGTGGGGCTATCGCACGATGGTTTCAAGTTCTTAGAGGGCAATTTCGAAGGACTCAAGGGATATGCAGTGGGCCGGATGACCAAGAGTCGTCGCGGCAAGCTCTACATAGACAACGCAGGCTGGGGCCCCGACACCGACTCAATCGAGTATGGGTACCGGGTCCCCTTCGGAGGAATTCATGTCTTCATTGGCAAGATCGGCGAATCGGGCCCTGAGCCGGATATCTGCGCCGACCTCATCGAGACGGCTCAGCGTGCAAGCCCTGCTCGGGTTTAGCCCACCATGAAGCGTGTGTTCGTAGGATTCATCCATGGTGCAGAATCTGAACCGGTATCCAACGGTGAGACGGTTGTCTATTCAGATGGCGAGTCATCCACCGGGGAGACCGAGTCATTGTATCAACTGCAAGATGGCTGGTTTGGGGGTTGTTCCGATGGCGACAGTATTCCAGACCCCCTTGAACCGCTGGGTTGCGATCTTTATGGCTGGTATGAAGCCCACGCATCACTCCTCAGTTGCGGCGGCAATGATTTCCGGATCGGCAGCCGGGGCAGGAGGCCCCGCGCGCCCGCCGGCTCAAGTCATGTCCGGTTTATTTGATGCCTTGGTGACATTGTTGACCATAGAAGTTAACCCGAATAATCGAGATCAGCATAACATGGAGGTCAGGAAATTGTGAGATCAGATAGCTCAGGCCAAGGAGGACATGGCTCTTGAGGAAACCAGGATGGCTGAGGAGCGGGCCGCTCTGGATACTCAGGCACAGCGGATTCATGTAGAATCTTACCGGCTCATGTTGGATCAGAACGCTTCAAACGACGTGATGATGAGGAGGCACCAGTCTCGTCTACCGCCGGTTTATGAAGCAAGGAATCTCTTTAACACGTCAGAAGCGGGAACCAGTAACCCGGCAGCGGTAAACCGGGTTGAAGCACCTGGGACAGGAGCGCCGGATCAGCCACGGACGATGGACCCGCCTCAACAGAACCATGACCCGCCTCAGTACGTGCCAGCACCACCGGGTCATTTTCCTACCCCTTTGGATAACATGATCGCTGCGGCATCGAGATTGGCAGCTATTCCAACGGAAGGCGACTCTCCGGCAGCGGTTGAGACACAACAGGCCAGAGATCTCCTTCAAACAGCAATGGTTCAGCAGCAGGCTTATTCGTACAGTCGGGACATGATTCATTCTACCCCTCACCCGAGCCGGAGTTACAGCAGACATGTTGAAGAACCGGCTATGTCAAGCAGTGGACGGAACCATAATCCTCCCCATAGGCCTAACCCGGCAGGGGGGAGCTGATGCCCAGGACATAGTGGACCAGGGCAGAGCGCGTCAAGAAGCCGAGTTAGCTACGCAGTATGCAGCGTGTCAGCCTACTCCGGTTCGTGCAACAACTTCAGTGGAACCAGGGGTTGTTTTTAGTTCTTCGGGGGTGCCGTGTCTCACCGTGGCTCTACACAATGTGCAGCTGCCCAAGGATTTCAAGGGTCCTTGTAAAGTTCCCAATTACACTGCTGACTTACACCCCGAGTCATGGGTCGAAAGCTATGAGATGGCGATGGAGATGCTGGATGTGGACGATGCGGCGTGTGCTAAATACTTCACTATGATGTTGGAAGGAACCGCTCGCACTTGGCTGAAGGGTTTACCAGCTAACTTCATTGGGTCATGGCCGAGTTAAAGTCCCGGTTTATCAAGAATTTCAAGGACATGTGTAGAAACCCATGTCAATTGTGGACTTAGCTTCCTGTGTCCAAGAAGAAGGTGAATCGACAACCCACTAGGTGCGTCGGGTTTCGAAAATCTTGCATTCATCAGATCGCATCAATGCCGATACAACAGTCTTAATGTTGAAGGGAAATTGCCGGTTCAAGCCTCTGAAGCTAAAGTTGGGACGGCTCAAGCATCACTGCAATGACATGGGAACACTTATGGTAGCTTTGGTTAAGTATGCCGACTCCGATAGTACCAAGGATCCCGAGTCTGACGAGGAAAAGCCGGGGAAGGGAAAGAAGAGCGGCAACACCAAAGGGCAGCAACATAACCCGGCGGGCCATGGAAATAATGGTAAGCGTAAAGCGGAGAATAGTTTAGATTTTGTGGCTAACACCAATGCACAAGATAATGGTCAGCGTCATAAGGGTAAACCGCCCTCATGGAGTGGAGGATCAGGTGTCAATCTTGAGCGCCTGTTAAACCAGCCTTGCCCAAAGCACGGGACGCGAGAAAAGCCAGCTACGCACCTCTAGAAGGATTGCTTTATTATGCGAGAGTCCAAAAACTCGGATCTTTTCCGATATGATCAAGGACCGTCCGGTGGTTCAGGACCCGGATCTCATGGGCCGGGTTATGGTGGAGGCAGTTCTGGCTCACGATTTCAAGGTAATCAAAGCGGACATGGCAATCAAGGTAGTCAGGGCAACCAGGGGGTTACAACCAGCAGAATAATCAGGGGAATCAGCAACTGTCGGGTTATCAGAGCCACCCGAAGCAATTGAACAGTGGGAAGTATCATGTCTTCACCACTAGCCTGTGCAAGCGCGATCAGAAGCTTCATAAAAGGGCAGCGAACTCCATTGAACCGGCGGTGCCCCGCTACTTGCACTGGTCTGAACAGCCCATTGTGTGGAGTCGAGAGGATCATCCGCAACTGGTTGATAATCCAGGTCATCTGGCGTTGGTGGTGGCGCCTCATGTCGGAGGTTATAAGTTCACCAAGGTGCTCATGGATGGAGGGAGCAGTATTAACATCTTGTATTATGAAACCTTCCGTCGCATGGGACTGACAGATAAAAATCTCAAACAGTCAAACACTGTTTTTCATGGTGTGGTACCTGGTAAATCGGCATACCCGGTTGGTAAGATAGCTCCGGAGGTCATGTTTAGAGATGATCGTGATTCCAGATCAGAAACCTTAACCTTTGAAGTGGTGAAAATCCAGAGCCCATATCATGCCCTGTTTGGACGGCCGGCTTATGCTAGGTTCATGGCAAGGCCCTGTTATGTTTATCTACAGCTCAAGATGCCGGGTCATAAGGGGACCATTACGGTACATGGGAGCCGTAAGATTGCTTTGGAGTGTGAAGAAGGTGATATGGCCTATGCTGAGTCGGTTTGCGCAGCAGAGGAGTTGAAGTTCTACAAGGACAATGTTGATCCGACGGATATGACTTCTCTGAAGAAGCCAACTACAGAGCATGACCCAACATTGAAGTTTAAATTGGCTAATGAGACTAAGCTGGTTGATTTTGTTCCTGGTGATTCATCCAAGCAGTTCAGTATCAGTACTAATCTGGATCCGAAATAGGAAAGCGCGCTCATCAAGTTCATCTGTGAGAACGAGGACATCTTTGCATGGAAACCTCCTGACATGTCAGGTGTACCAAGGGAACTCGCTGAACACACTCTCAATATTGATCCCAAGTTTAAACCGGTCAAGCAGTTTCTTCACCGCTTCAATGAAGAAAGGCACAAGGCTATTGGTGAGGAGGTAGCCCAGCTTTTGGCGGCTGGGTTTATCATTGAGGTTTTTTATCCGGAGTGGCTGGCTAACCCGGTGCTGGTGCTTAACAAGAATGGCACTTGGCGCATGTGTGTGGATTACACAGATTTGAACAAGGCATGTCCGACTGATCCTTTTGCTCTCCCTTGTATTGATTAGATCATTGATGCTACGGCGGGTTGTGAGCGTTTGAGTTTTTTGGATGCTTATTCTGGTTATCATCAGATCAAGATGGCAGTTAAGGACCAGGAGAAAACAACTTTTATAACTCCCTTTGGAGCCTTCTGCTATGTATCTATGCCTTTTGGGCTCAAGAGTGCCCAGGCGACTTATTAGCGATGTGTGCAGAATTTTCTTCATGATCAAATTGGGCGCAATGTTCATGCTTATGTGGACAATATTGTGGTAAAATCCAGGAAGAAGGAGACACTGATAGATGATTTGAAGGAAACCTTTGATAACCTCTGGGTTTATAAAATGATGCTTAACCCGGCTAAGTGCATCTTCGGTGTTCCGGCAGGCAAGCTTTTGGGTTTTATGGTGTCCAACAGTGGCATTGAAGCTAATCTGGAATAGATCAAGGCTATTACGTCTCTGGCTAAACCGGCGTGTATCAACGATGTTCAACGTCTGGCGGGTCGTATTGCAGCACTGAGCCGGTTTATCAGCCGGTTGGGAGAGAAGGCTATCCCTCTATATCAAATGATCAAAAAGACAAACAACTTTGTCTGGAGTGATGCTGCTAATGCGGTGTTTGAGGACTTGAAGAAGCAGTTAGCCGAGCCGCCTGTCCTCGTTGCTCTCGTCAATAAAGAGCCGCTGTTGTTATATGTGGCTGCCAATGCCCGGGTTGTCAGTGTGGCTATTGTGGTGGAGTGCAAGGAGGCAGGTAAGGAGTATCCAGTTCAGCGGCCGGTTTATTATATCAGTGAGGTGCTCATTGAGTCAAAGCAGAGATACCCACATTGGCAGAAGCTTGTGTATGGAGTTTTTATGGTGAGCCGGAAGCTTAAGCAATACTTTCAGGGCCATCCCATCACTGTGACCAGTTCTGCTCCTTTGGGAGATATCATCCAAAACAAGGAGGCAACTGGCCGAGTTGCTAAGTGGGCTATTGAGCTTGGACCTCACGGGTTAAAATATATGCCTCGAACGGCTATCAAATCCCAGGCGCTCGTGGATTTAATCCAATGACTAGACAGAGTTACAGGCACCGGAGGATAAACCGGATAACACGTACTGGACTATTCACTTCAACGGGTCCAGGCAATTGGAGGGCTCGGGGGCTGGAGTTGTTCTTACTTCCCCTCGAGGTGACAATTTTTGTTATGTTCTTCTCTTAATGTTTCCTTGCACTAACAATGTAGCTGAGTATGAGGCCCTGCTCCAAAGTCTTCGGATGGCTAAGGAAATGAACTTAAGACGGGTACGATGCTTCGGGGACTCTGATTTGGTGGCTCAACAAGTTTCTGGTACTTGGGATTCTAAGGATCCACTCATGGCGTCTTATCGACGTGAGGTGGATGTTGTTGCTGGACACTTCAAGGGTTACCAGGTTGAGCACATTGATCGGCGCAAGAACAAAGCGGCGGATGCTTTAAGCCGGTTGGGTTCCCAACGTAAGCCGGTTCCACCCAATGTTTTTCTGGATGTTTTGCATAATCCGTCAGTCAAGCTACCTACAGAGGAGGACTTGGCTATTCCTGATCTGGAGGCTTAGTTGGTGGCGGCTCTTCATGTTATCCCAGATTGGACGGTTCCATATTTGGCGTATATGAACCGGGGCGAGTTACCGGAGGATGAAATTCTGGCCAAACAGATAATCTGGCGGTCCAAGTCCATGACTATTATCAACGGCGAGTTGCATCATTGCAGTGTCTCGGAGGTGTTTCAACGCTGCGTTTCTCCTGAAGAAGGCCATGAGATTTTGCGTGAGATCCACGAAGGAGATTGTGGTCACCACGCCGGTTCAAAGTCCTTGGTGGCTAAAGCTCTTCGTCACGGCTTCTATTGGCTGACGGCTCATGCTTATGCTGAGGACTTGGTGAAAAGGTGCGATGGTTGTCAAAGTTTTCACGCCGAGCTCATGTTCCGGCTCAAGAACTGAGAATGATTCCAATCACTTGGCCATTTGCAACTTGGGGGCTTGATATGGTAGGTCCTTTTAAGTGGTCCAAGGATAAGAAGACCCACCTTTTGGTGGCTATTGATAAGTTCACTAAGTGGGTTGAGGCAGAGCCAGTTAGCAAGTGTGATGCAGACACAGCGGTTCAATTCATGAAGAAGGCGATTTTTCGCTTCGGTTTTCCACACAGCATCATAACAAATGGCCAAGGGTGCTATGGAGGACTTTTGTCAACGTGAGCACATCCGGCTCGATGTATCATCAGTGGCTCACCCCCAGTCTAATGGTCAAGCTGAGAGAGCTAATCAGGAAATCTTGAAGGGCATCAAGCCCCGGCTTATGGTTCCTTTGCAGAGGACGCCGGGTTGTTGGGTGGAAGAGTTGCCTTCTGTATTGTGGAGCATTAATACCACCCCCAATTGATCAATGGGTTATACGCCATTCTTCATGGTTTATGGGGCAGAGGCAGTTCTCCCCAGTGATATTCGCCATGACTCGCCTTGGGTGGTAGCTTATGTTGAAGCGTACAACGAACAAGCACGCCAAGAAGCATTGGACCTGTTAGATGAAAAACGCGACATAGCGGCAGCTCGTTCGGCCATTTATCAGCAAGATGTGCGGCGTTATCACAGCCGCCGGGTTAAAACCAGAACTTTTCAAGAAGGCGACTTAGTGCTCCGGCTTATGCAAGATCACACCGATATGCACAAGTTATCCCCACCTTGGGAAGGACCGTTTGTGGTCAGCAAGAATCTGAACAACGGGTCATACTACCTTATTGATGTTCGAGAGCACAAAGACTCACATAAATCGAAGGAGGAGACCCGTCGGCCGTGGAATATTGCTCATCTTCGGCCTTACTACACCTGAGCCATAGGCTCCTATTATGTACATATTTTTGACAATGTATATATTATGATCAATATAATAAACCGGCATCCTTGCTAAAGCGGGGCCTCTGCCGTTCTTCCTTAAAGGTTTCTTGGTTACATGGGGGCTTCTGTTTATAAAGCGGAGTTCTGATTGTCCATTAATCCGGCTTATAAAGCCACACATAAAAAAATTAAGAAAGCTTGGGGGCTTCATACCCAAAATCATAAGGAGCCAAAGAGAGTTTGTTGCAAAGCACAACTCAAACATTGGCGCCCACTGAGCACAACTCAAAATGTTACCTGGGGGCTCTTGTTGCACAACAACAAAGAGTTTTAATGACCCTTGTAATAGGCTATCAAGCCAGGCTTGGAAGCCAGGTGTATTCACCTAAAACCTCGGGTTATCGTGCCTTTTTAAGTAAGTCACTCCGTCCAGGTAATCCTAGTATGACCCGCCGAACGTTTGGCAAGTCAATCCTATACAGACCCTGAACTTGTCAAAGTTAAAACGACAATTGGTTAATGTGAGGTCCATCTTAAAAGGCTTTGTAAAATGGTTTAACTCAGTGGCCTGGCAGCCCATGAAAAGCCTCGATTTTGGGCCTGGCAGCCCATGAAAAGCCTCGCATCTTCCCATGATTTTATTTGACAAATCCTTTCTTTTTATGAGGTTTATGTTTAAACCGGTGTCTTATGACCCGGTCTGGTTTTTGAGTTGCCAAGTACAAAGTTACAAAGATGACCGGTGTCAATGACATGGCTTGGCTTTCAACTATCAGTTGTCAATACACACTCAGTTATAATCTGGTGTTTATTATAACCCGACACAGCTTCATTCTAAACCGGCAAAACATGAGGGGAGTTATCATACTCAAGATTGGGTTGTTACCCTTACTACAATAAGTTGGTAAACCAACAATGTGATTCATTATCACTGGTATGATGTATTTCATATTGAATTATTCTTAAAAGTACATCCTTGGTTATAAACCATGGTTTCATGTTGGGCATTATGACCCGTCCGGCGGTAAACCTCCAGGACATTTTAAAACTGTTCTATGCAGGAACATGATTGAATAAAGCTGCTACGGATCATAAGCAGACATAGCATAATCATGACGGATTAACAGTACTATGCAAAGTGCACGATGACACATCAGATCCAAGAAGTTTTTCAACTAGCCTATTACACGACATTTTTCATGCCCAAAAGCATAAGTCTTGTAAAACGAAGAAGGTAAATCAGCCTCCAGTTTATGTATCAACGGCGGGCTGGCTTGATGGTTGCGGATCATCTTGTGCCGGATCATCTTCCTCCTCTCTATCCAGTGGCTGGAAGTCACTGGTTGACCAATCGATCCCAGTTAAGGCTCTGAACACAACTTCATCGCTTATAAGATTGGAGGGGTCAACTTCAGGGGCATAAGTATGCTTACGAATTGGTGGAATAAGAGTGGGGGCTTTGTAGCTCGGCATATTGACCCTCTTGTTGTGAGCATCATAAATCGATTGATGAAACAAAAGATCGGTTTCTTCAGTCAACTTACTAGCCAATGGGCGCATCTCTTTCGTCAAAGCTCAAAGATCTTCATTGTTAAATTCTGATCCGTCCTCTTTGATGCTTGGATAGCCATCCCCTATGTCAGCCGGATCAAGATCAGATATCCATGCCTTGGCACGGGTTAGTGTGGTAAGAACGTTGGCTCTTGCTGTTGATCGTTTTATCTCTTCAAGCCGGGAAGGCATCATCGACAGCCTTTCTAAAGTGTCCTTGATCAAGGTTGGGGGAGGTTTATTGTAAGAAGCTGTGCAGATAAACCATTGTGCGCCGATATACAGTTGCTCTACCAGTGTATAGACAGCCTTCAACTTCTTCTGCACATCGAAGCCCAGATGCGTAATGCGAGATCCTGCATCGTCATAGACATCGGTAAACCGGAGATTTATGGAATAATGAAATTTCAACTATGGAGAAGAAGTTACTTACCAAAGACAGAAGCAGTCATAGCATTTATTTGTTGTTTCAAGTTGGTTAACTCTTCCGCCACCGGTTTAAGAGCTGTGTCAACATTTTTAGCTTTCTTCTGCAAAGTTGCTTTTTCTGCATCACAGCCTAGACACTCATTCTTGAAGCTCTCCTTCAATTGTTCCATGGCCTCTAAAGCGCCACTCAGCTCTTCCCTCGCCTTGGAGGTTTTTGCTTGCTGGGTCTTGATATTTTCCTCAAGGTCGACGATTTGGGATTCTTTTTTGTCCAACTCAGCCTGCAAGAGGTATTTTATGAGTTAGCAGAACAAATTTGAAGTCCCAAGCACATAACAAGTTATACACTTGGCACTTGGGGGCTAATGCCTATCGCTTCTTATCAACAATATGGTAAAGTCCCAAAGCTCAATACAAGTATTAGTCTTGGCACTTGGGGGCTAATGCCTATTTGCTCAACAACACAGTTGTGAATTTTTTCCTGTGATGGTAAACCGATCGTCACCCTGCAAAGATGAACAAAAAGTTATAAGGAAATATTTAAAAGGGGTCGAATTAAGACAAGAAGGATGCAACTCTTGCAGCTGGCGGTTTATTGGAAACACAGAAGGGACTAAGCCCTGTCTTGCTGCACTCAGATACCAGTTCATCCAACATCTTTTTGACAGCTTCAATAATCTCGTCGTGAGTTAGCTGAATTTCAATATGCCGTTGAGGGTCTTTGACATCCCCTGTGTACCCGCACATTAAACCGGGGCGGCGGCTTAAGGGCAAGATACTCCAAGAGACCCAACAACGGACAAAATCGATGCCAGTTAAACCATTCGCCATAAAGGCTCGGAGTTTTGAAAGCTTTAATGCATACTTAGCTCGTTCCGTTTGCAGTAAGTTGTCGGGGAAATGGATGTGTATTGGTAAGCCGGTGAGCACGATAACCCGGCAAAGGATTTTCATCAGCTGGAGCTGTGTTTTGACAATAAAACCAAGTTTGATTCCAGTCTTTGAGGTGGCTATGATGCTTGGCGTGAGGGAAACTGACATCTTTCCTTTTCTAAATTGAAACTCTGCCAAGTTCAGTATTGGGTCCATCCGTAAATTCAGTATGACGGTTTAAGTAAAAGAAGTCTCTGAATAACTCAACAGTAGGTTCTTCTTGCAGATAAGCCTCGCAAAATACTTGAAAATTGCAAATATTGGACACGGAGTTCGGTTCAATATCTTGAGGGCGGATCTGGAAGCTAGCAAGCACGCCACGGAAGAATTTTGATCCGGGAGGGCTAAACCCTCGACCCAGATGATCAACAAATACAATCACCTATCCATCCTTGGGTTCAGGAGGATTTTCTGGACCGGGGACCCTCCAGTGGATGATTTCCTTACTCGCTAAAGCGCCGGTTGCAAGACACCCATTCAACTGTTCTTCCGTAACCGGGGAAGGAACCCAGTTGCAAGCATAAAATTTTTTGGACATTTGTTAAATAAGACCTGAAGGAAGATTGGTGCTAGTTTAAGAAGTCATGATCAATTGCAAAAAGTAAAGGAGCAGGAAGTATTCAAGAATGAAAGAGTTATAAACCGGAGATATGCACGGTCAGTTTGCAGAGATAAGCAGTTGTCGGTTTAAAAGGGGACTAATGGTACCTGGTAGATTATGATTCCAAAGTTAAACCGCCCGCATAGCTGCCAAGTTTTAGATCTATGAGTGAAAAGTGACTAAGTGTTGCAGAAACAGGTTTTACAGATTGATGCTATCATTTTGGATCAAATGCAGTTCAAAAAAGGGGAAAAAGTCCGAAACCCTAAGTTGTGATAGTGGAGCAGTTCATGGATTTAGATGGGATCTCTTGCAAAAGGGGAGGCCTTCAAATATTAAAAATGGGTACTAAGATCAGTACCGCGCGCGATAGTCACTAGGCCTCGCATCAACAAACTACAAGATAGGGCAAGCAAAGAAGAAAGGCGAAAATTGATGAACACCGATGGATACAGAAACCCTAATGGCAGATCTAGGGTTGAAGGAAAGAAGACTTACCGGTGTCACGGGAGCAGCGGAGAGGCACCGCAATTTTCTGGTAAGCTCAGGGTGATGCAGCGGCCGGAGTTGAGGTCAAGGACGAAGACTTGGCGCGGCGGCTGAGTTTGAATTTTAGGTCGACGCGAGGAGGAAGAAGAAGTGAAGAGGCACAAGGGGGAAAAGTAAAAAATGACCCTCGGCGTTATTTATAAGGAGAAGGGATAAGCGACGGGCATACAAATCGAGGAGCCCAAGAATGGTTATGTGACAGAGCTGTCGCCTCGATTTTCGGAGGCTCATTAATAAAGGTAGGGTATGTATGGTTTTTTAATAAATAGGTGATGTCATGGCGGTTTACTATAATATCAGAAGATGACGTCATGGCGGATTACAAGGTGTATGCTAAGTGTTGAAGAAGGATTTTTCCTAAGTGTTGAAGATTGACATGAACAGGTTAAAATCAATATGGGGCCTAATGTTGGAAATATAACTGGTGGGTATAAACCGCCCAGGAGGGGCCGGTTTATCCACAGAGAGACTACCAATATTGAAGCCCATGAAGTTATAGAAGATGGCGACTTATGAAGGAAACAAAATAAGGGAGCCCAAAAGCCCAGAGGCGGGTTAGGGCCCATAGACATAAACCGACATAGGCGTGTAACTTGTAATGTAAGGCATGAAAGAGTAGATACCGAGCCGGGCACGTTTATGAACCGGCCTCGGGATTCTGTAGACCGACGGGCATCAACCTATGTATATAAAGGGACGACCCGGCAACAGTTTAGGGACAACAAACAACAACTCGAGAGCCAGGCAAAGTAGATTCGCTCCCTGGTCATCGAAACCCCATCAATTCCACCACAACTGGATCGTAGGCTTTTACCTTCACTGCAAGGGGCCGAACCAGTAGAAACTCCATGTGTCCTTTGTCCGGTTTAACCCCTTTAAGCTAATCTCGTTGCGATGGCTCCACGACTAAGTCCTTACACTAGGACATCTGACATGACGATTCCACGACAGGGAGGGGGGGGGCTCCGAGGGGAGCACAACCCACCAGGGCGCGCCTAGGGCCCCAGGCACGCCCAGGTGGGTTGTGCCCACCTTAGGTGCCCCCTGAACCAACTCTTTGCTCTATAAATACCCCAATATTCCAGAAACCCTAGGGGAGTCGACAAAAATTAATTCCAGCCACCGCATAGTCGAGCACCACCAGATCCAATCTAGACACCATCACAGGGGGTGCATCATGTCCATTGGTGCCTCTCCGAGGATGCGTGAGTAGTTCTCTATAGACCTATAGGTCCGCAGTTAGTAGGTAGATGGCTTCCTCTCTCTCTTTTGATTCTCAATACAATGGTCTCTTGGAGATCCATATGATGTAACTCTTTTTGCGGTGTGTTTGTTGGGATCCGATGAACTTTGAGTTTATGATCAGATCTATCTTTTTATCCATGAAAGTTATTTGAGTCTTCTTTGATCTCTTATATGCATGATTGCTTATAGCCTCGTATTTATTCTCCAATATTTGGGTTTTGTTTGGCCAAATTGATCTATTTATCTTGCAATGGGAAGAGGTGCTTTGTGATGGGTACAATCTTACGGTGCTTGATCCCAGTCACAGAAGGGGAAACAACACGTATGTATTGTTTCTATTAATGATAACAAGATGCTTACCAAGGTGGAGACAAGTTATGCATGTCAGTTTGATCTTGAATCAGCAGGAGCACTAGGTCGCCTTCTTGAAACATCCAAGTCTTGACTCTGCGGCTATGATAGCGACGTAGGTCTTGCTATTGTATTGATGAACGAGCTGCCGCAAGGTCACGTTCTTCATCCAAAGCATCAAGTGTGTTCTGTCGTGCCGTTTCATTATCAGTTTCAACATAAGCTGCCACTCTGGGCGAGTCATGACGGATATTAGTTGGGAGAACCGCCTTTGTGAAGGAAATATGCCCTAGATGCAATAATAAAGTTGTTATTTTGTATTTCCTTATTCATGATAAATATTCATGCTAGAATTGTATTGATCAGAAACTTAAATACATGTGTGAATACATAAATAAATAACATGTCCCTAGTAAGCCTCTACTAGACTAGCTCGTTGATCAAAGATGGTTACGGTTTCTTAACCATGGACATGTGTTGTCATTTGACAATGGGATCACATCATTAGGAGAATGATGTGATGGACAAGACCCACCCGTTAGCTTAGCATAATGACCGTTCAGTTTTATTGCTATTGCTTTCTTCATGTCAAATACATATTCCTTCAACTATGAGATTATGCAACTCCCGGCTACCGGAGGAATGCCTTGTGTGCTATCAAACATCACAACATAACTGGGTAATTATAAAATATGCTCTACATGTATCTTTGAAGGTGTTTGTTGAGTTGGCATAAATCGAGATTAGGATTTGTCACTCCGAGTATCGGAGAGGTATCTCTGGGCCCTCTCGGTAATACACATCATAAGCTTGCAAGCAAACGACTAAGGAGTTAGTCACAAGATGATGTATTACGGAACGAGTACAGATACTTGCCAGTAACGAGATTGAACTAGGTATAGACATACCGACGATCGAATCTCGGGCAAGTAACATACCGATAGACAAAGGGAATTATGTATGTTGTCATAACGGTTCAACCAATAAATATCTTTATAGAATATGTAGGAGCCAACATGGGCATCTGATACATCTCCAACGTATATATAATTTTTGATTGTTCCATGCTATTATATTATCTATTTTAAATGATTATGGGCTTTATTATACACTTTTATATTACTTTTGGGACTAACCTATTAACTGGAGGCCCAACCCATATTGTTGTTTTATTGCCTGTTTCAGTATTTCGAAGAAAAGGAATATCAAACGGAGTCCAAACGGAATGAAACCTTCGGCATCGTGATTTTTTGGAAGAATATCATCCTGGAGGCTTGGAGATCAAGTCAGAAGATCCTCGAGGAGCCTACAAGATAGGAGGGCGCGCCCCCCTATCTCGTGTACCCCTCGAGCACCCCCCAACCGACTTCTTTCGCCTATATAGTCCAACGTACCCTAAAAACATCCACAGAGAAGATAGATCGGGAGTTCCGCCGCCGCAAGCCTCTGTAGCAACCAAAAACCTCTCGGGAGCCCGTTCCGGCACCCTGCCGGAGGGGGGATCCTTCACCAGTGGCCATCTTCATCATCCCGGTGCTCTCCATGACGAGGAGGGAGTAGTTCACCCTCGAGGCTGAGGGTATGTACCAGTAGCTATGTGTTTGATCTCTCTCTCTCTCTCTCTCTCTCTCTCTCGTGTTCTCTCTCGTGTTCCCTTTATGGCACGATCTTGATGTATCCCGAGCTTTGCTATTATAGTTGGATCTTATGATGTTTCTCCCCCTCTACTCTCTTGTGATGAATTGAGTTTCCCCTTTGAAGTTATCTTATCGGATTGAGTCCTTTATGAGAACACTTGATGTATGTCTTGCCGTGCTTATCTGTGGTGACAATGGGATATCATGTGCCTCTTGATGTATGTTTTGGTGACCAACTTGCGGGTTCCTCCCATGAACCTATGCATAGGGGTTGGCACATGTTCTTGACTCTCCGGTAGAGACTTTGGGGCACTCTTTGAAGTACTTTGTGTTGGTTGAATAGATGAATCTGAGATTGTGTGATGCATATCGTATAATCATGCCCACGGATACTTGAGGTGACAATGGAGTATCTAGGTGACATTAGGGTTTTGGTTGATTTGTGTCTTAAGGTGTTATTCTAGTACGAACTCTTTTATAGATCGATCCGAAAGAATAACTTTGAGGTGGTTTCGTACCCTACCATAATCTCTTCGTTTGTTCTCTGCTATTAGTGGCTTTGGAGTGACTCTTTGTTGCATGTTGAGGGCTTGTTATATGATCTATCTATGTTATTATTGTTGAGAGAACTTGCACTAGTGAAAGTATGAACCCTAGGCCTTGTTTCCTATCATTGCAATATCGTTTACGCTCACTTTTATCGCTCGTTACATTGCTGTTTTTATTATTTCAGATTACAAAAACCTTTATCTACTATCTATTTTGCACTTGTATCACCATCTCTTCGCCGAACTAGTGCACCTATACAATTTACCATTGCATTGGGTGTGTTGGGGACACAAGAGACTCTTTGTTATTTGGTTGCAAGGTTGCTTGAGAGAGACCATCTTCATCCTACGCCTCCTACGGATTGATAAACCTTAGGTCATCCACTTGAGGGAAATTTGCTACTATCCTACAAACATGTGCACTTGCAGGCCCAACAACGTCTACAAGAAGAAGGTTGTGTAGTAGACATCAAGCTCTTTTCTGGCGCCGTTGCCGGGGAGGTGAGTGCTTTAAGGTATATCTTTAGATCTTGCAATCAAATCTTTTTGTTTCTTGTTTTATCACTAGTTTAGTTTATAAAAGAAAACTACAAAAAAATGAAGTTAAGTTTGTCTCGTACGCTTCATCTTTTTAATATCTTTAGTGAGTTTGATGGAAAGGAAAATTGTGCTCAAGTGCTAGTAGAAGAATGCATTAGAATGCTTGATACTAAATCTTTGAATAATGAGCATGATTGCAATGTTGTTAGTATGAACTCCTTGAATATCCATAGTATTAATGATGATTGCTCTAGTCATGATGAAAATATCTCTTATGAGCATGTCAAGTTTTGTGGAGTGCATGTTTGCATGAACACACCTAATAGAGAAGATATTTATTGCAAGAGGCATAAGCATTTAGAAACTAAATGGTTGCAAGAAAGGCTAGATGTGAGTGCTGAAAATTTAAAATTCCTTTGCCGTACTTGTGAACTTTGCAATGAACGTGGTCATTTACATCTCCAATGCAAATTGTTTCATGATTGAATCGTGTCCAAAAATTGTGATGATTTGATCTCCCCTGCACATTACAATGAACTTAGTTTACTTTTGGGTTATGAAGAATTGGAATGCTTACTTAAGGATCTTCCAGAATTTGCCCATAAGAAATTCCTTGATATTGATCTAGAAAAGATTTATATGTTTTGTGCGGAGAATTGCATTGAAAATCCTTATATTGCCAATTACCTAAAGAAAAGAAAGCAAATAGAAGATGATGAGAATACTAATGAAAGGGAAGAGACTTCCCAATATCCTCCTATTATTTCTTATGATGAATCAGGTGGCGAGGAGGAGCTTTCTATTCAACCAATGTCATCAATAAGGAGCTCAAAGAGGAAGGTTGAACCCACACATAATGTGAAGAATAAAAGGAAAAGAAGGAGCAACAAAGGTAGAAAGGTATCCCTCCCAAATGATGTTGCTCCTACTACTCATTGTGATGATGATAATTGCTTTACTATTGGTGCTATCCATATTTTTAACGATGAGAGTGATTATGCTTATGATATGGAAGAGCCCAAGCTTGGGGAAGCTATGTTTGATGGGGATGAAATATTTGAGAATATATTTTCTGAAATTGATGTTTGTCCCAAGCTTGGGGATGCTATGTTTAATGAAGATGATATTTTTAGCATCCCAAGTTTTGATATGCAAAGTTGTTATGATGATAGCATGCCTCCTACCTATGATGATTATATTGATGAAAGTGGGTTTGGAAGAGTGTCAACTTTAGGAATTAGTGATCCCACTATTTTGGAAGATGTTGACTCTTATTGTGATGAATATGAAAGTGGATTTGGAAGAGTGTCAACTTTATTTAGTGATTCCACTATCTTGGGAGAGGTTTCAATCGATTATGATGAGAACGAAGTTGCTACTTATGATGATTATTGTGATGAAGCTTATGCTATAAAAAGTAGTGATGATTATATTTACAAATCTTGTCGTGATTATGATTACCCTTTTTCTGAACGTTACTCTTTTAATGTGGAAACAATTTTTAGTGTTCAAGTCTCTTATGATACTCTCACTATTCCGAATGAGAAGAATTTTGCTTATGTGGAGAGTAGTAAATTTTCTATGCTTGTAGATCATGAAAAGAATACTTTAGGTGCTGGTTATATTGTTGAATTCATTCATGATGCTACTAAAAATTATTATGAGGGAGGAACTTATGCTTGTAGAAATTGCAATAATGTCAAGTTTCCTCCCTATGTGCTGAAAATTTTGAAGCTATGCTTGTTTTTCATTACTATGCTAGTTGATTATTGTTCCCATAAGTTGTTTGCTCACAAAATCCCTATGCATAGGAAGTGGGTTAGGCTTAAATATGCTAGTCATATGCTTCATGATGCTCCCATTATGTTTCAATTCTTATCTTTTATGTGAGCATCATTGCCATCATCATGCCTATCTAAAAAGGCATTAAAGAAAAGCGCTTGTTGGGAGACAACCCAATATTTATCCTTACTGTTTTTGTGTGTACACATGATTATTCTACTGTAGTAATCATGTTTTATAGCTTTTGTTTCAATAAAGTGCCAAGTAGAACCTTTGGGAAGACTTGGGTGAAGTTTATGTGATCTTGCTGTAAAAAACAAAAACTTTTGCGCTCACGAGAATAGCTGCCATTTTTTACTGGAGAGTGCTTTTAGGTTGATTCTTTTTGCATATGATTAATAGACAAATTAATCAGGTCCAGAAATTTATTTAATAATTGTTTGGGTTCCATAAGTATACGTTTGATACAGATTACTACAGACTGTTCTGTTTTTGACAGATTCTGTTTTCATTGTGTTGTTTGCTTATTTTGATTCATCTGTGGATAGTATTAAGTGGTATGAACCATAGAGAAGTTTGAATACAGTAGGTTTAACACCAATATGAATTTATAATGAGTTCATTACAGTACCTAAGTGGTAATTTATTTTATTATACTAACGGAGCTTACGAGTTTTGTGTTAAGTTTTGTGTGGTTGAAGTTTTCAAGTTTTGGGTAAAGATTCGATGGACTATGAAATAAGGAGTGGCAAGAGCCTAAGCTTGGGGATTCCCAAGGCACCCCAAGGTAATATTCAAGGACAACCAAGAGCCTAAGCTTGGGGATGCCCCGGATGGCATCCCCTCTTTCGTCTTCGTTCATCGGTAACTTTACTTGGAGCTATATTTTTATTCGCCACATGATATGTGTTTTGCTTGGAGCGTCATTTTATCTTTCTAGTTTTTGCTTGATGTTATTTAGAATAATGTTTTGCATCTTTAGTTTCAATAAAAAAGTCAAGGATAGCCTTTGCCATGCTTATTTTGCTAGCATACATGTTGCTGTTTGAAAACAGAAAGTTTACCGCTGTTGCAAAAATTCCCTAGAAAATTCAGAGAATGGTATAACGTTGAATCTTTTTGCATACTGAGCTGTGATAAATTTATTACAGTGGGAATTTTAGTTCATAATTTTTTCTGTCAGGGAAGTATTGATACTCTTGCATTCTTTACAGACTGTAATGTTTTGGCAGATTGCTGTTATAGTTGCATTGTTTGCATATGTTTGCTTGTTTAATGATTCTATTTGAGGATAGGAGTATTAAATATGCAGAGACATTTAGTATGCAATGTTGAATAATAATCTTAGTGATTTGTTACAGTAGAAAATGATAAGGTTTTGCATTGTTTTATACTAACTTATCTCACGAGTTCTTGTTGAGTTTGGTGTGAATGAAGCTTTTGATAAAAAGAAGAGAAACCATGATATGTGAGGAATTAAAGAGACACAAAAGCTCAAGATTGGGTATGACAAAGGCACCCCAAGATAATATTTCAAGAAGTCTCAAGCATCTAAGCTTGTGGATGCCCCGGTAGGCATCCCACCTTTCTTCTTCGGCAATCATCGGTTAGTATCGGTTGAGCCTAAGTTTTTGCTTCTTCACATGAGTTGTGCTATCCTTGCAATGTAATTTTATTTTGTTTTTCTTTCTGATTGAATAAGATAACAAGATCTGAATTCTTAAATGGTAGAGAGTCTTCACACAGTTGCACAATTATTTGACTACTCATTGAACTTCACTTATATCTTTCGGAGTAGTTTGTCGTTTGCTCTAGTGCTTCACTTATATATTTTAGAGCACGGCGGTGGTTATATTTTGAAGAAATTGCTAGTCTCTCATGGTTCACTTATATTATTTTGAGAGTCTTAAACAGCATGGTAATTTGAATGAAAGCTATCATAGGAAGTGAATTGGATGCTATGATCAACTTGATGCTTGATAATTGTTTTGAGATATAAAGGTAGTAATGTTAGGGTCAAGCTAGTGGATAATTATGAAATTGAGAAATATTTTTGTTGAATTTGGAAAGTCCGGTAGCATGCACGTATGGTAAAAGTTGTGTGACAAATTTGTTGCATGATGTGCTCTTTTGATTGTCTTCCTTATGAGTGGCAGTCGGGGACGGGCGATGGTCTTTTCCTACCAATCTATCCCTCTTGGGGCATGCGTAGTAGTACTTTGCTTCAAGGGCTAAGTAGACTTTTGCAATAAGTATATGAGTTCTTTATGAATAATTTGATTCCATGGATATACACACACTCATCCTTCCACTTTGCTAGCCTCTCTTATTACCGCGCAACTTTCGCCGGTATTGAACCCATTATTTACCTTCCTCAAAACAGCCACCATACCTACCTATTATGGCATTTCCATAGCCATTTCGAGATATATTGCCATGCAACTTTCCACCGTTCCGTCTTTATGACACGCATCATCATTGTCATATTGCTCTTTGCATGATCATGTAGTTGACATCGTATTTGTGGCAAGGCCACCTTCATAATTTTCATACATGTCGCTCTTGATTCACTGCATATCCCGGTACACCGCCGGAGGCATTCATATAGAGTCATATCTTGTTCTAGCTTTGAGTTGTAATTCTTGAGTTGTAAATCCATATAAGTGTGATGATCTTCATTATTAGAGCATTGTCCCAGTGAGGAAAGAATGGTGAAGGCTATGATTCCCCCACAAGTCGGGATGAGACTTCGGACTTTATAAAAATAAAAGAGGCCAAAGAAGCCCACCAAAAAGAAAGAAAAAAGAAAAAAAAAGGAGAAAGAAAGAAAAAAAAAGAAAGAAGAAAAAGAAAAAAAGAGAGAAAAAGAGAGAAGGGACAATGCTACTATCTCTTTTTCCACACTTGTGCTTCAAAGTAGCACCATGATCTTCATGATAGAGAGTCTCATATGTTGTCACTTTCATATACTAGTGGGAATTTTTCATTATAGAACTTGGCTTGTATATTCCAATGACGGGCTTCCTCAAAATGACCTAGGTCTTCGTGAGCAAGCAAGCTGGATGCACACCCACTTAGTCTCTTTTGTTGAGCTTTCATATATTTATAGCTCTAGTGCATCCGTTGCATGGAAATCCCTACTCACTCACATTGATATCTATTGATGGACATCTCCATAGCCCGTTGATACGCCTAGTTGATGTGAGACTATTTTCCCACTTTTTGTCCTTACAACCACCACCATTTACCACCATAGTGCTATGTCCATGGCTTGCTCTCATGTATTGCGTAAGAGTTGAAAAAGCTGAAGCGCGTTAAAAAGTATGAAACAATTGCTCGGCTCGTCATCGGGGTTGTACATGATGGGAGTATTTTGTATAATGAAAATGAAGCATGGCCTGACTATATGATTTTGTAGGGATAAGCTTTTTGGCTATGCTATTTTGATAGGACATGATTATTTGTTAGTATGCTTTGAAGCATTATTATTTTTATGTTTTATAAGCTTTTATCTTGAATCATTTGGATCTCAACATTCATGCCACAATAAAGAGAAATTACTTTGAGAATCATGCTAGGTAGCATTCCACATCAAAAATTCTGTTTTTATCATTTACCTACTCGAGGACGAGCAAGAATTAAGCTTGGGGATGCTTGATACGTCTCCAACGTATCTATAATTTTTGATTGTTCCATGCTATTATATTATCTGTTTTGAATGATTATGGGCTTTATTATACACTTTTATATTACTTTTGGGACTAAGCTATTAACCGGAGGCCCAGCCCATATTGATGTTTTATTGCCTGTTTCAGTATTTCAAAGAAAAGGAATATCAAACGGAGTCCAAACGGAATGAAACCTTCGGCATCGTGATTTTTTGGAAGAATATCATCCTGGAGGCTTGGAGATCAAGTCAGAAGATCCTCGAGG
>NC_041389.1:378383717-378410456 GCF_002162155.2 Triticum dicoccoides | reverse complement strand
TTCTTTCGCCTATATAGTCCCACGTACCCTAAAAACATCCACAGAGAAGATAGATCGGGAGTTCTGCCACCGCAAGCCTCTGTAGCCACCAAAAACCTCTCGGGAGCCCGTTCCGGCACCCTGCCGGAGGGGGGATCCTTCACCGGTGGCCATCTTCATCATCCCGGCGCTCTCCATGACGAGGAGGGAGTAGTTCACCCTCGAGGCTGAGGGTATGTACCAGTAGCTATGTGTTTGATCTCTCTCTCTCTCGTGTTCCCTCTATGACACGATCTTGATGTATCCCGAGCTTTGCTATTATAGTTGGATCTTATGATGTTTTCCCCCTCTACTCTCTCATGATGAATTGAGTTTCCCCTTTGAAGTTATCTTATCGGATTGAGTCTTTTATGAGAACACTTGATGTATGTCTTGCCGTGTTTATCTGTGGTGACAATGGGATATCATGTGCCTCTTGATGTATGTTTTGGTGACCAACTTGCGGGTTCCTCCCATGAACCTATGCATAGGGGTTGGCACACGTTCTTGACTCTCCGGTAGAGACTTTGGGGCACTCTTTGAAGTACTTTGTGTTGGTTGAATAGATGAATCTGAGATTGTGTGATGCATATCGTATAATCATGCCCATGGATACTTGAGGTGACAATGGAGTATCTAGGTGACATTAGGGTTTTGGTTGATTTGTGTCTTAAGGTGTTATTCTAGTACAAACTCTTTTATAGATCGATCCAAAAGAATAACTTTGAGGTGGTTTCGTACCCTACCATAATCTCTTCATTTGTTCTCCGCTATTAGTGGCTTTGGAGTGACTCTTTGTTGCATGTTGAGGGCTTTTTATATGATCTATCTATGTTATTATTGTTGAGAGAACTTGCATTAGTGAAAGTATGAACCCTAGGCCTTGTTTCCTATCATTGCAATACTGTTTACGCTCACTTTTATCGCTCGTTACCTTGCTGTTTTTATTATTTCAGATTACAAAAACCGTTATCTACTATATATTTTGCACTTGTATCACCATCTCTTCGCCGAACTAGTGCACCTATAAAATTTACCATTGTATTGGGTGTGTTGGGGACACAAGAGACTCTTTGTTATTTGGTTGCAGGGTTGCTTGAGAGAGACAATCTTCATCCTATGCCTCCTACGGATTGATAAACCTTAGGTCATCCACTTGAGGGAAATTTGCTACTATCCTACAAACATGTGCACTTGCAGGCCCAACAATGTCTACAAGAACAAGGTCGTGTAGTAGACATCAGCATCCAGGTTCCGCTATTGGTTATTGATCGGAGAGGTGTCTCGTTCATGTCTACATAGTTCTCGAGCCCGTAGGGTCCGCACGCTTAACGCTCGATGACGATATAATATTATATGAGTTGTGTGATTTGGTGGCCAAATGTTGCTCGGAGTCCCGGATGAGATCACACACATGATGAGGAGTCTCGAAATGGTCAAGAGGTAATGATTGATATATAGGACGATGGTATTCGGACACAGGAAGTGTTCCGGAGGGTACCGGGTACATATCGGGTCACTAGAAGGGGTCCCGGGCAACCCCAGCAAAAGATATGGGCCTTATGGGCCAAGAGGGGAAACACACCAGCCACAAGGGGCTGGTGCGCCCCCCATATGGGATGGCCTAAGGAGGGTAAGGAAAGGGGAGAAGGGAAAGGAAAGTGTGGATTAGGATTCCCACATCCTTACCTGCCCCCTCTTTCCTTCTCCCTCGGTTAAATATGGTAGGGGCGCCACTTGGGGAGGACCCCAAGTAGGATTCGGCTTAATTGGGGAGCCTCCTGGAAGCCTCCCCTCTCCCTCCCACCTATATATATATATATATATATATATATATATATATATATATATATATATATATATATGGGGGGGCGCCCTAGCACACCCCAGATCAATTGGTATCCGTGTGTGGCGCCCCCCTCCACCGTTTACACCCCCGGTCATATTTTCGTAGTGCTTAGGCGAAGCCCTGTGGAGATCATTTCACCATCACGGTCACCACGCGTCATGCTGACAGAACTCATCTACTACCTCGATGTCTTGCTAGAACAAGGAGGCGAGGGACGTCACCGAGCTGAACGTGTGAAGAACGCAGAGGTGTCATGCGTTTGGTACTTGATCGGTTGAAGCGCGAAGAAGTTCGACAACATCAACATCGTTGTGAAATGCTTCCGCTTACGGTCTACAAGGGTACGTAGACACACTCTCCCCCTCATTGCTATGCATCTCCATGGATAGATCATTGTGCATGCGTAGAATTTTTTTGTTTTCCATGCAACGATTCCCAACAGTAGCATCATGAGCCAGGTTTATGTTCAGATGATATGCACGAGTAGAACACAGAGAGTTGTGGGCGGTGATTGTTTGGGAACGTTGCATGAAAACAAAAAAATTCCTATGCCCACACCAGATCTATCAAGGAGATGCATAACAACGAGAGGGGAGAGTGTGTCTACGTACCCTCGTAGACCGTAAGCGGAAGCGTTTCACAACACGTTTGATGTAGTCGAACTTTCTTCGTGATCCAACCGATCGAGTACGAAACGTACGGCACCTCCGCGTTCAGCACACGTTCAGCTTGTGACGTCTACGCCTTCTTGATCCAGCAAGACGGCGAGGTAGTGGATGAGTTCCAATAGCACGACGGCGTGGTGACTGATACGTCTCCAACGTATCTATAATTTTAGATTGTTCCATGATGTTATATTATCATTCTTGGATGTTTTCCAATCAATTTATAATCATTTTATATCATTTTTTGGTACTAACCTATTGACATAGTGCCCAGTGCCAATTGTTGTTTTCTGCATGTTTTTTACATCGCAAGAAATCAATACCAAACGGAGTCCAAACGCAAGGATACTTTTTATGGATTTTTTATGGACCAGAAGACATCCAGTAGGCCAAAGAAGTATCAAAGAGGGAGCCCGAGGTGAGAATGCCTGGAGGCCCAGGCGCGCCCTGGTGGGTTGTGCCAACCTCGGTGGCCTCCCACATCGCCTCTTTGCTCTATAAATACCCCATTATTCCAGAAACCCTAGGGGAGTCGACGAAAATCAATTCCAACTGCCGGAAGTTCCAGAACCACCAGATCCAATCTAGACACCATCACGGAGGGGTTCATCATGCCCATTGGTGCCTCTCCGATGATGCGTGAGTAGTCTTTTGTAGACCTACGGGTTCGTAGCTAGTAGCTAGATGGCTTCCTGTCTCTCTTTTGATTCTCAATACACTACAAAAAAAATACACTTCCGTGATGATACATGTTTGTCATAGCAGGTCACGTTTTCTATCATGCATGTACATCCATGACGATTTTATGACAGAATCAAGATAGTCGTACCTGTGTTGTCGTAGAAGTGTTCCATGACATTACCAAAATTATCATCACGGAAGTGTCCACTTCCATGACGATAAATCGCGCGTCATAGAAGTGCTTTCGTCAAGGGTGACCGACACGTGGCATCCACCGTAACGGAACACCGTTAAGCTATTGGGTCTGGTTTTGGATCCAATAACTCGTTAACAACCCCGACCAATGGGGATTTTCCACGTGTAAAATCATCATTGGCTGGAGGAAACACGTGTCGGCTCACCGTTGGGACAGATGTCATCCACTCATTGGACCCAAGGCGCCTATGATACGTCGACACGTGGCAAGACCCAATAGAGGCCCATTCCTGTGGAAAGGCTGGCCTGTTTGACTTGGTCAAAAGGTGGCGGGCTGGCCCACGGAAAGCATGTTAACGGCATGTTCGCATATAGCCCATTTACAACCCACTAACCCAGGGCCCGTTGCGGCCTATCTGAATTAGGCCCAGTAGCATCATCTGGGCCGTCCAATATGATTCCAGTCCGTTTTAACTTCCGGCACATGTATGGCCAATGATGTCTTTCGGCCCATATGAGGCCCTTTGTAACACTTGGCCCATTAACGGCCCATGGTGAAACTGGCCCGTAATGAACAATGTATCACTTTATACCCATTAATGACCCATTATTCCATTGGGCCGTTTCCAACCCATGTTATCGTTCGGCCTTCTTAGGACCATTTATTCTTGGGATCATTTCCAGCATTCGGTTACTTATGGCCCGTTACTGTCATTTTCTGCTTGTGGGCCAAATTCAGTGCGTTGTTACAGTCGGCCCCTTTGTGGCCCGTAAATATGTTGGGCCGTTTTCATAGCATCATCAAATACGACCTATTAACAATGACCCATTATGGTCGGCCCATGAACGGACGATTCCAACTCTAGCCCGTTTACGACCATAATGCGGTCTGTTATTGGCCCATGTTTGGTCAATCGATCATACGGCCCAAAAGACCCATTGATAATACATCTCGTAGAAGGCCCATTGTGTCTACGGCCCTTAGAAGGCCCATTGTTTCTACGGCCCGTAGAAGGCCCATTATTTCTACAGCCCGTAGGAGGCCCAGTGTCACTATAGTAAATATGTAGCCCATGGTTATTGTGGCCTAGTTTTAAAAAATAGGTTATTGCGGCCACTAGCAAACCGCGGAAAAAGAACTGCAGTGACTACAAGCAAACAAATAAACAAGACAACAAGGAAATAAATAGGCAAGCAACTTACGCTATGCTATCACCACTATTACACATATTACATCCATTGGGCATCAAAGTTCGCCACTAGTGCAAATATAGGGAACAAAGCAGCATATAAACGCCGCAGCAAAACAAGTCCAGAACTGAAACCACTTCAGAAGTTCTCAAGAAACAATATCCTGGGTACCCATAATGCTGGCAAGATTATTAGCAAGCTTATTAACTTTCTCTTGTTTGGCGCTTAAATCCTCCAGCACTTGCTGTTGCACAAGAAAGTATGCATCTGAATTATGCAGGGACTTCCTCAGTCCTTCGACTTCTTGCCGTAGCACAGCTGATTGATGCCTTTCAGCTTGTAGCTGAGACTGAAGAAGCCGAAGTGATTCAAGCAGTGAGTTCGACGAGCTTGTGCCATCGGTACTGGCTAGTAACTCGAACACTACATCAACACAGTACTGTGGGGTTTTCTCACTGTCTACAAGATCGTTTTTATCACCTTTCTTGGAGACCAACAGGGTTGTGTCACTATCTTGAACCTTATCAGCATTACTTTCTCTACCATTGCATAGTGGGGTGCTCTTCTCCAATATTTTGTTTGCATACTACAAGAGAAACAAGCAGACACATCATAGGTTTAGCATGTAGTATACGAAACTCATTTTGGTAAACCGGTTCAGTAGTAAGGTGGACAGGATAACAACATGAAACAAACATATATCTATGTACTATGGTCACTGTATTGTCCATATCATTCTAGTTTATGTTGCCTAATCAAGATAGAGACATAGTTCAACTCATATATTTTTAAGACACATCAGCATAGAAAGAATATAAGTGTGAGAAACTACACAACATTGGCAACACTTGTAATGTGCATCACATGAGAACATTACTGTTTATACAACTGAAACTGAAATCAACATAGAGCAAGAAGTTAGAACAACAATCCAGTTAAAGAAATAGGTTTAAAACATACCTGTTGCGCCATTGGAGTTTCAATTGGATCCTTCAAATTCGAAAGTAGTTGGTATGAGTAAATATAGTGATGCAACAGCAAAGGAGTATGGACCATAGCTACGGAACCTGACCTGACAACAGGTGCTCTTCTGCTTTAAACGTGGAGTTTGGGTTAGCTGTGGTGGTCTTCATGCTTTGGGAACTGTAGTTGCTTTACAAACTGCTCATGTGGGGGTACTCTGTGGTGGACATGGTGCTTTGTCAGCTAGAAGTGGGTTACTATCCGCTGGGGTTGCGGTTAGATGGGTTGTAGCTGGTTCTCTTCCCAATGGTGTAAGTGTGCAATTTGGAAGAGTCTCGATTATGTGTGGTGGGGCTAGTTTGTGGGCCAGTACAACTATGGTTCTATCTGCATCGACAGGTAGCACTGTCTTTTGTGAAGAACGGGTTTTTTCTCCCTTAGATACTGCCATCACCCCCTCAAATTCAAATGGCTGATAAACAAGAAAAGAAATTGAACATACAGACATTGTATGATAGACAGATGTGGTAATTCACATATATGTTGTCTAACCAAACATGACAGCATGACACAATTTCACATATATGATGCCTAATTAAACATGATAGCATGACACAGTTTCAGATATATGATGGATAACTTAACATGATATAATGGCATAATTCAACATATGATGAATATCTAAACAGGATGACATGACAAAACTATATGATGTCTTTCTAAAATAGGTTGGGATGAAATGATATAATTGACATAATTGATTCATATACCAAGCAGCTGGCACTCGTATGTATGATCTCTAAACTAAGCAGATGGAATTCAATATTGTGCATATGATGTCTAAACTAAGCAATGCAAAACACCATATGCATGATATAAGAAATATAAACATTGCAACTTAGAGCATACACCTCAGGTGGGATATAGAACTGGTCATTTGTCTCTGAATCCTCCTCTGAGGAGCTCCCTGTAATCATCGAGATATATGCTTCAACAGGTACCATTGCCTGCTCTGAAGACCATGTTTTCACTCCAGATTTTTCCATAACTGGCTCAAATGGCTGATACACATGAAGAGTAGTTCAATATACACAGATTGTCGACAAATGGAATACGTAATGAAAAAAAGATGGCATGAGATAATTCAGATATATGATGCTTGGCTACATGGCGGTGCCTAATTCACATATATGATATCTGGCTGAAAACATGGCATTGCATAATTCACATATCTGATATAGAAAGCAAACAGGAGGCATTCACACAAAGCATGTCTAATCTAAGCAGATGGCATGACAATGCAAGACACCATATGCATGATATGAGCAATATAACCCTGCCAAGTTAGAGCATGCACCTCGGGGGAGGGGGGGAATACGACTGGTCATCTGTCTCTGAATCCTCCTCTGAGGAGCTATCTATAACCAGCAAGAAATCTGCATCAACAGGTAGCACTGACTGCTCAGAAGACCTTGTTTTCACTCTAGATTTTCCCATGACCGACTCAAATGGCTGATGCACAGGAAGAGTAGATGAATGTATAAACATTGTTGACAAATGGAATACATTATGAAAAAAAATATGGCACGATACAATTCACATATACGATGACATGCTAAACAGGATGGCATTGCATGATTCGCGTATATGATGCCTGGCTAAAGAAGATGGCATTGCATAATTCCCATATACTCCCTCCGTTCCTAAATATTTGTCTTTTTAGAGATTTCAAATGGACTACCACATACAGATGTATATAGACATATTTTAGAGTGTAGATTCACTCATTTTGCTCCGTATGTAGTCACTTGTTCAAATCTCTAAAAAGAAAAATATTTAGGAATGGTGGGAGTATGATATAGAAACCAAATAGGTGGCATTCACATAAAGAAAATCTAAACTAAGCTGATGAAATATAAGATGTATAACATAAGCAATGCGAGGCACCATATGCATGATATGACCAACATCAGCATGCCAAGTTAGAGCAAACACCTCAGGTGGTAAACAGGAGTGGTCGACTCCCCCAGAATCCCCATCTGAATAGTTATCTTCCTATGGAATACAATCTGGAATAACGGGAAGGGGGCTCCCACTTCGCCCACCATGGAGCGGCGTCTGCATGACATTATATTCCCACGCAACGGTCTTCTCTTTTTCTCTACATGTTCAGTACGATTGTGTACAATATCTGACATGCATAATAAAAAAATAGTTAGATTTTGTAAGGCCTAAGGGGTGCATGCAAAAATCAAGACTGATGGTAGCAAACGAGTGGATGGATCCAAAACTAATGATAGTAGGTAGATTATAGCTTCAGTTTAAAAAGATAGACAATGGATCATCTATTGTTTGTTGCCCACCCAACATGAACCACATAGAAGACCCTTGATGAACCAGATAGTAGACAGATACTATTTGTTGCTGCCTCGATATGAGACCCCACGAGCATTTTAAAACTCAAGTTTGAACGATAAAGTAGTAGGTAACAATAACCGATGTATAACTTAAGCAAACAAGAAATACTACGACCTCTCTTCTGGAACTATGTAGTCCTCAGGTTCATCTGCTCAGTCGATGATGGTAATGCAGTTGGCGTGGCTGCCGGCAACGGGGAAGATGATCTGAGGCAGCGAAAGAAAGTCTGCAGGGGGGGTCTCTGCTGTAGTGAATGCTTCTGTCGATGGTGCACCTCAGGTGGGGTGGATGACAGCACGGCAGGAGCAGGACATAACACATAGAGTTTTCTTTAATGCCTATCTAAAAATGAAGTAAATCTGTAAGGTCTCCTTAGAATTGGAGGATTCTATAAACGCAGGGACAGGAAAAACACAGGAATAGGGTAGGAATGCACGTGCAAAACAGAGCATTTGGAAACACAGGATTTCAGTCAACCTGGGTGTTTGGTTCACATGAATTGGAAGAACACAGAAATGGAGAAACGTTGTCAAATTAAAGTCAAACCATGTGAAAATGAAAGAAATTTAAGAATCTTATTATGCCAGTAATGCAATTAGTTCTGTTTTTCATGCATATTTATTTGAAAAGGACGTCCAAGTGAATATTAAAATTCCTATGTTTTTTTCTTTGAAAGAGACACCAAAGGAAAAAAATCCTCCAGTTTTGCTTCGCTCCACTCCTTCTAACCAAATGCACGAATAGTAGTACCATAGTAGTTCCATAGAAAAGGATCCCCGAGGGATCGACATGAATGCAGAGTAACAAAGTGATGCGACGAGTGTACAACCTCTTTGGCATAGCCTTGTGGACCTCAGCATCATTGGGTTGGACGTGGAGGATGGTGATGCTGGTGTGACTGTCGTAGGCGGGGAAGAAGATCTGAGGCCTTTGGAAACGGCGCCGAGGGTACTGCTCCACTGTGGTGGACAGTTCCATCATTGGAGTAGCTCCAGTGAGGTGTACGGCGGCAAGGCTGAAGTAGGACAAGACAGACAATGTTAATCTGAAGTGGGACTCTAATATCATCTGCAATAGATGATGTAAAATACATCACCAAAAAGTGCTCAGCCGCGCCATGGCCGCTCCGACAGATGTTGTAAGTACTGTTCACTCTGAAATTAACTGAAGAAACTGAAGTTTACAGTCGAAACTGAATTTTACTGTCGAAACTAGTTGAACTAGTAGTAGAGCATTGCAATAGATGTTTAGGGCATTCGAGCACTAGTAGCAGAGAAGCAGTGATCTAAATCAGCAGACGCTCGAGCAGGGAACGCACTAGCAGAGAGAAAGTCGTGCAGTAGCATCGCGAGCGAGTGCTAAAGCAGCAACTCCTGTACCTACCGAAGGTCATGCAGCAGTAGCAGCATGAGCGAGAGCAAGAACAGAGCAGCAGCACAAACTAGAGTAACAGCGGAGCAGCAGCGCGACCGACAACAATAGCAGATTAGAGCAGCAACACGAACGAAAGCAAGAGCAGTGCAGCAGCGCGACCGACAGCAAGAACAAAGCCGCAAAGCGAGCGAGAGCCGGAGAAGCAGCAGCAGCACGAGCGAGAGCCAGAGCAGCTGCAGCTAGTGTCGGTGCGGAAGTTGCCATCAAGGAAGCAAGTACATGGGGGAGAGACGTCGTGGATGATGTGGCCGGCGACGTCGCCATCGATGGATACCCGCCATGGCTGCTCGGTATCGAGCACCGGGAGCCCCGTGAGATCGAATAAAAGATAAAATGCAGTGGTGAGTGCAGAACCTCCTTGGTGGCGCCGAGTTTGCCTCGGCTTCATTGGAGGAATTGGTGAGGGTGCTGCGGTTCCAGTGGGGCAGGTCAAGACGGTGATGTGGGCATGGAGGTGACGCGATAGATGAGGCGAACATCGGGCCACCTCCTTGGAGGTGGAGGACGGGGCGGCTGATCCGGTGGGACGACGAGATCGACGACGGATCCTCATCCGGTGCGGTGGATGAGGGACGGCGAGCTGTTGTGGTGGACGACGTAGTCGGGGAAGAGTCTCCGGTTGGGCAGCGGTCGGGAGGCCGACGGAGGACCGTGGGGTTTCGTGGGTTTTGGCAGCCTCGATGTACGAATGGGGGGAACGAAGGGGAAGGGAGGGGGGAGCCATGTGTTAGGGACGCGCTTGTCCAAAATGTAGGGTAAGTTACCAGCGTACACCAACCGGTTTTGACACCGCGACGTCGAGCTTCATTTCTGGTTGAGGGGTACACTACAAAAAAAGACACATCTGTGACATTTTGGGCCGAACGAATTTTTTTCCTGTCGTACATATGACACTTCTATGACGATAATTGTGACAAAACCCGGTATCATCATAGATGTGGTGGGCTCCTACTTCTATGAAAAAAAATCATGACAGAAAATTGGCTTTTCATCGTGGGCGGGCCGGAGACGCAGCTGCATCACATTCTTTGGGCCGTCCATGACGGAAAAAACCATGGTAGAAGCGAGGGGGGGGGAATTTCAGGGAGTTGCCGGTTACAGTGGGAGGTCGGGGGCCGAGCGATGCACGTTTCTCTCGTACATGTACCAGCGTGTGTGCGAGGCGTTGGCTCTAACTGAACGTGAGCGAGGCGTTGGGCTCTAACTGAACCAGAGCGATTGCACTACAGGCTACACGTTACTGAACCCGAGCGATCGATCGATGGCTGTTAACTGAACCTGATGGAGCGATTCCTTCGCTACTGCTGCTAACTGAAGCCGATCGATTGGATGAACAGTGAGTGTTGTGGGAGGGGGGGTGGATGAACAGTGAGCGGTGGCGTTGCCTCTGGATGAATAGGACCCCGTGGTGTGGAGGGCTGGATGAACAGTAGACGGTGGAGGGGTGGCCGTGGAGGGGTGGTTGAACAAGACCCTGTGGTGTGGAGGGCTGGATGAACAGTAGATGGTGGATGGGTGGTTGAACAGTAGCCGGTGGAGTAGCGCGCAGTGGAGGCTGGATGAACAGGAGCCCGTGGAGGCTGGAGGAGGTCGACGGTAGCCCATGGAGGCTGGAGGAGCTCGACGGTGGAGATGAACAGTATCCCGTGGAGTCCCGTTTTGCGGTACGCCACACCCCTCCCGATGAACAGGACCCCTGTTTGACCGTAGGGGGTCTGTTTCCTCCGTTTTGCGGTACGCCACACCACTCCCGATGAACAGGACCCCCGTTTCGACCGTAGGAGGTCCGTTTCGTCTGTTTTGCGGTACGCCACACCCCTCCCGATCAACAGGACCCCCATTTCGACCGTAGGAGGTCCATTTCCTCTGTTTTGCGGTACGCCACACCCCTCTCGATCAACAGGACCCCTGTTTCGACCGTAGGAGGTCCGTTTCCTCCGTTTTGCGGTACGCCACACCCCTCCCAATCAACAGGACCCCGTTTCGAACGTAGGAGGTCCGTTTCCTCCGTTCTACGGTACGCCAGGCCTCATTTCCATCGCCTGTTCCGTCCAAGCCCTCCCGATGAACACGACCACGCATTCCGTTCTGACCCACCCGGTTGGCTCCCACGTGTTTCGTTGCCTCCTGATGAACACGACGCATTCCGTTGCCTCCCCATGAACACGACGCATTCCGTTGCCTCCCCATGAACACGACGACGACGCTGTTTCTCCATTCCGACCCAGCCATGTACACGAGCCCTCGCTGTACGTATGCGCGAGTAGGCGTTCGAGACCCCGCCCGTATGTACACATACGTGGCCGTATTTTCTTTCTTGTACCCTGGCCGTTGTATGTACGTGTACATGCTACGTGCGTGCCTCTACTACGACATGTGCGCGCCTCTACATCCACCAGTATATATGTACGTACATGTTCGCGACCAGATTGACAATGCTACGTACGCTTCGACCAGGTGGGCCCCGACTGTCAGGCACTTCCTTGCCTGTGAAGATGTAGCTGGTGGGTCCTAGCAGTCAGGGGGTGAATCGTTTTTTTTGCCCGGATGCACTTCCTTGCGTGCGAAGATGTAGCTGGTGGGTCCCAGCAGTCAGGGGGGCGAATCGTTTTTTTTGCCTGGACGCACTTCCTTGCGTGCGAAGGTGTAGCTGGTGGGTCCCAACAGTCAGGGGGAAAACATTTTTTTCGCGAAATATGGTGGCCCATCCGATGGGTCCCCACTGTCAGGTGGAGGAATAATTATTTTGTGCGTAATAAGGAGATCGTCCGATGGAAGCCGTTCCTTGACCACGTTGACCACGCCGCGCCGAGAGCGTGGACGACGGCGAGGCCTAGGAAGGGGAAGACGCGGAGCCGGGGAAGACGCGGCAGTGTATGCCCACGCGTAGAGGAGTACGAGGGTTCACTGGTTCGCTGTTGTTTCCCACGCGGAGAGGAGTACGAGTGTACGAGGGTTTACTGGTTTGTCTGCCGTCGCTGGAGAATAACAGCAGGTGTGGGTGAGTAGAGGGATGGCTAGGCCAGCGATGGGAGTACGGTGGGGCGGTGAGGCGGTGAGGCCTGCGCGGCAGCACAGCCAGCCGCGGGGTGGAGGGAGCAGGCAGTCCCGCCGGCGGTTGTTTGAGCGGCTGGAGCAGGAAGAGCAGAGATTGAAGAAGCACGATGGCCGTTGGATGGACATCCAACCGTCACTGCTTGTGCGTCAACCATTTTTTTAGGAAATCCTCAAATATGTGGAAAACAGCATACAACCCATCTGCCATTATTTCTAATAATTTAAAGCCCATTTGCTAATTCTTAAGGTTTTTTTGGAGCCCATATTCTTTTTGTTAGCATTACAGCCCATATTGTGGCCACGGTTAAAAAATTATACGAAATTTTGTATATTTCGGTGCGGTCCGAACTGTTTTTAATCCCGAAATTTCAACTCACATTCAAACTAATTTTAAAAATATATGTATATCAATATATAATCCAACAAATTCTCCACACATAAAAATTAATGTAATTTAAAATCTTGAAATGAAAAAAATATATTTGAAACTAGTTGCCGGTTTGATGTGTTTTAAAAATGTACAACCCATTTCTCATTATTGATGGGCCATTTTCTCGGCCAGCCGAATGAAAGCTCTCCTCGTCTTGAAAGATTTACAGCCCAACAGGCCCGACAAAGCGACTTACTTGGCAAATCACAAAAGAACTGGGCTGTGGCCGTGGACCCAGCTGTCAGCCTCTCCACGTACAGTACTCTTCCGATGGAAGTCGTTCCTTGACCACGTTGACCACACCGCACGGAGAGCACCACGGCGGTGGAAAACGACGAGGCCTAGGAAGGGGATGACGCGGAGCCGGGGAAGATGTGGCAGTGGAAGCCTGCGCGGAGAGGAGTACGAGGGTTCACTGGTTTGGCTGCAGTGTGAGGCTGCCGTCGCCGCAGGGCCTGGCCAGCGGTGTGAATAGTAGGGGGCGGTGAGGCCTCCACGGCAGCATAGCCGGCCATGGGAGGCAGGAGCATGCGGCACGACCGGCGCTGCTTTGGGCGGCTGGAGCAAGAAGACCAGAGGTTGAAGAAGCACTACGGCCGTTGGATAGACATCGTACGGTCACTGGAGCTAGAATCGTTCATATTGACTAAGTTGAGAAAGCCCTTCGTCCCCGTCAACTTAGTAGGCCCACAAGACAGCCTCCCACCAAGGTGGGTCCCAGCTAGCCGGGGAAGTATTCATTTTTTTGTGTGTAATAAGGAGGCACTTCCGGTGGGTCCGAGCTGACAGCGGGGGGAACGTTTTTTCGCGAAATACGGTGGCCCGTCCGGTGGGTCCCAGCAGTTAGGGGGAAACAATTTTTTTCGCAAAATACTGGTGGCCCGTCCGGTGAATCCCCGCTGTCAGGTGGAGGAATAATTATTTTCCGCGTAATAAGGAGGCACTTCCTTGCGGCTGCCGTGGACCCAGCTGTCAGCCTCTCCATGTAGAATACTCTTTCGATGGAAGTCGGTCGTTGACCACATTGACCACGCCACGCCGAGAGCACCACGGCGGTGGACGACGGCGAGGCCTAGGAAGGGGACGACGCGGAGCCGGGCCACGGGAGGCAGGAGCAGGCGGTACTACAGCCGGCCACGGGAGGCAGGAGAAGACAGCACGACCGGCGCTGCTTTGGGCGGCTGGAGGAAGAAGACCAGAGGTTGAAGAAGCACTATGGCTGTTGGATGGACATCATACGGTCACTGGAGTATGGACTAAGTTGACAAAGCCTGTCACGCCCAATATGCGACCCTATCCAAAAGGAACTCGAAGGTCCCACCAAGGATAGACCCGCATATTGAAACGCTTTTGCAAGGTGGATATCATTACATCAACATTACATAATAGATGGGGATACATACATAAGGCATACAATGCCACACGAATACAACAATACATCATACATAAGAGCAACATCCGACTATGGATGAAACACAAACAGAAACTCAAACGACATCCACCCTGCTAGCCCAGGCTGCCGACCTGGAACCTATCCCCTGATCGAAGAAGCAGAAGAAGAACTCAACGTAAGCAAGCATCACTCTCGTGTCATGATCATCGCATAACCTGTACCTGCAACTGTTGTTGTAGTAATCTGTGAGCCACGAGGACTCAGCAATCCCATTACCATGGGTATCAAGACTAGCAAAGCTTAATGGGAAAGGAAGGGGTAAAGTGGTGAGGCTGCAGCAGCGACTAAGCATATATGGTGGCTAACATACGCAAATAAGAGCGAGAAGAGAGCAAGCGGAACGGACGTGAAGCTAGCAATGATCAAGAAGTGATCCTAAACTCCTACTTACATCAAACATAACCCAAAGACCGTGTTCACTTCCCGGACTCCGCCGAGAAGAGACCATCACGGCTACACACGCGGTTGATGCATTTTAATTTGGATCTGGTGTCAAGTTATCTACAACCGGACATTAACAAATTCCCATCTGCCTATAACCGCAGCACGGCTTTCGAAAGTTTATACCCTGCAGGGGTGTCCCAACTTAGCCCATGATAAGCTCTCGCGATCAACGAAGGATATACCTTCTCCCAGGAAGACCCGATCAGACTCGGAATCCTGGTTTACAAGACATTTCGACAATGGTAAAACAAGACCAGCAAAGCCTCCCGCTGTGCCGACAAATCCCGATAGGAGCTGCACATATCTCATTCTCAGGGCACACCGGATTGTCCAAACTTCCGGTAGGCCAGCCCAGAGTTGCCCCTGGTGGCCACCGGCGGTTGACAGGTTGGACCAACACTCACGCCGAGCACTGGCCCGGGGGGGGTAAAATAAAGATGACCCTTGGGCTCCAGAAACCCAAGGGAAAAAGGGCTAGGTGAGGCAAATGGTAAAACCAAGGTTGGGCCTTGCTGGAGGAGTTTTATTCAAAGCGAACTGTCAAGGGGGTCCCATAAATCACCCAACCGCGTAAGGAACACAAAATCCGGGAACATAACACCGGTATGACGGAAACTAGGGCGGCAAGAGTGGAACAAAACACCAGGCATAAGGCCGAGTCTTTCACCCTTTACCAAGTATATAGATGCATTAATAATATAAGAGATATTGTGATATCCCAACATAATCCTGTCCATCATGAAGCAATCTTCAACTTCACCTGCAACTAACAGCACTATAAGAGGGGCTGAGCAAAGCGGTAACATAGCCAAGCAATGGTTTGCTAGGAAGGGTGAAAAGGTTAGAGGCTGACGTGGCAATATGGGAGGCATGGTAAACAAGTGATAGGTAGCACATCATAGCGATAGAACGAAGCAACTAGCAAGCAAAGATAGAAGTGATATCGAGGGTAATGGTCATCTTGCCTGAGATCCCGTAAGGAAGAAGAACGAGTCCAAGAAGAAGACAACCGGACATAGTCGAACAATCCTCACAACTCCGGAACGAAACCGAAGCTAACGAGAGAAGCAAACCGGAAAGAAGCAAACAACATAGTAAACACACAAGCATAAACATGGCATGATGCACAATCAAGTATGATGCATGTCCGGTTTAATGAGGCATGGCATGGCAAGGTAAAGCAAACAACACTACAATTTAAGTGGAGCTCAATATGCAACGAGTTGCATATTGACGGAACACCACAACAATTATTTAGTTCCCTCTCGTTTAGGTACACAACAATATTAAATGTTGTTAAACATGGCAAGAGGTGAAGCATAATAAAACTACCTAGCTAGGCAAGTTTAAATGAGGCCGGAAACACAAACCAAAATTCCGGAAACCCCCATATGTCATTTAGCAATTTAAAGCAAACACAATTTTAAACATTTTAAATGTTGTTATCATGATGCGGATGACATATACAAGTTTATGCAATTTTATGAAAACGTTGACATGAGCATGTTATGAAGCATTTATCACCGTGGCGGAACGAAAAGGGGTGCCACGACAACTACAACGGAAATGGTGCCACGGCAACATTCCGATGATCCAACAACTCGTCGAGATGTCGGTGCAAAAGAAAGTGGGCGTGAGCGTGTCATGCAAGGATGGTGGGGTGCTCCCGGATTCCGGGTTCCCACGGGACGGCGGCATGGCAAACGAGGAACATGCAAAGACCTCTCTCGGACATGGTGCAAACACGAGCATCTCATACAACACACAAGCATTCGTTCACGGGCAGTCGTCTCGGGGTTATACCTTTGAAGCGTGCATTTTCGGGGCGGATCGAGTTCGACGAAGGAAGTAGTGGTACATGGGCCGTAGTGGAAGTAGTCGTTCTCGCGACGATAGTGGAAGTAGTTGTACATGTTCGTTTCGGAGAGGTACTTGACGAATCCAATGTCTTCGGGGCGACGGTAGTGGTACACGTGGTAGATGAACTTGGTGATCCGAAGGGGTACTTGGCGGGTCGTCGAGGTACGCGTTCTTGGCAATCCCGTAGACGCGGTAGAGGTACTTGACGCGTCACCATGTAGTCGAACTTGGCAAGCGATGGTCGTCGTGGTACTTGGCGTCTCACCGTGTAGTTGTACACGGAGTCGAACAGAGGGCCTTGACGATTCAACGGGTATGAAGCAACAGAAACGCACAGGCCTCCCATGTACTTGGAGCAATCCGAGATGATCTCGACGATCCAGCGAGGCGACGGTACAGGGCAGTCTTCGTCTTGGCAGGCAGCGGTCCAAGCGAGCAGCAGCTCTGCTCAATGCAGGGCAGCACGGAGCAATCTCGGGGAAGTCAACGCGGGGAAGATGCGTTCGCTCATCTCCTGGATGAGGCCGAGGCGAAGGTGGGATATGGCGCCGAGGAAGGAGGTCCGGCGGGGCGGCGACACTGCTGGAGAGGCGATGGCAGGGATGGCCCACGATGCGGCTATATCTCCCACATGTCGAAGCACGACTTAGAGGCATAACCGCATGGTGGTTTTGTCGCAAGAAGGGTCGTCTTCACACAATCCCATGTAATGAACAAGAATGGGATAAAGAGTTGGCTTACAATCGCCACTTCACACAATGAACATATAATAAATCATACATCATTCAGAGTACACACATAGTCGACTACGGACGAAGCCAAAAGAAAAGAAAACAACCCAACTGCTAGATCCCCGATCGTCCCAACTAGGCTCCACTACTGATCAACAAGAAACAACACATAGCAATAACTAAGATCTTCGTTGATCTCCCATCTGAGCTCGGTTGCATCACCTGCACTGGTATCATCGGCACCTGCAACTGTTGTGATAGTATCTGGTGAGTCACGGTCAAGAGGGAAGCGAAACCCCGATTGGTCTGGAACGGTCAACGAAAGCAAGGGGGAACACGAAAACTACGAACCGATGCGAGTTTTAAAAACAATGACGACAACGAGTGCCGATGCAATGCGGATGATGCTATGAGATGAGATGCAAGCCAAGAACAAAATGCAAAACAACAGACAAACCCAACCACGGAGGAAATAATATATCGCATCTCCGGAAAAGGCAAGAGTTGGAGTTACGAATATGGAAAGTTGTATCTGGGGCATTACAACACTCCACCACTACAAGAGGATCTCGTCCCGAGATCTAGGATGGCACCGGAGAGACACGGAAGAGGAAGAGAAGAGGTAAAGCTAAGTTGCTTCTTCGACAAAAGAGTGAAACCAAAGAACCTTGAGAGATTGAACAAACTAAAAGAGAGAATACAAGGGAGATGAACAAGATTGAAAACACTCCAATAGACAAGAGGAACAAGCAACATTAGAACTTGAAGGTTACAAAGACATGAATCAAGAGTTTAATGGACAAGATAGAATTCGAAACCACTCCGGTTAAAACAAGATGAGAGAGGAAGAATTCGGGCAGCACTCCGGTTGAACATGGAATGAATAGAACATGAGCTTGAGAAGATGGGAAAATACTTGATGAAATCAACAACACACTGCCTCCGGAACTATTGAAAGAATGGCACAAAGGGTAAGAAGCATTTCAGACAGCCCTGCGGTTGAGGAAGGAGGCAAAACTTGATAAGATGAGAGAACTCGAATGAAAACACGACACTCCGGTTAAATGGATAAGCAAGAAAATAGCATGATCTTTCCCAAACGAGATGGGTCAACGGGAGCAACCTCAAAATGCCTTCGGAACGAAAGAATAGAAGTAAGATTGTTGGGATAAAGGGACGGAGAAGAAAATGACAATTTCTGCCACAAATGAACTTGGAAAGCATCCTTGCAAAGAAGGATTGAATGGAGTTGTTGGAAAACCAACAACAAAAGGATATGATCCTCGTGGGCTTATGTAGACATCTCAAAACTTGAGGTGAAATTCTGCCACTACGGAACAAATAATATAATTGATAACACCGACGAGATGAAAAATTTCTTCCACCAAGATGATAGAGAGATAACTTGAATCATTGATAAGCACCACAAAAGCAACAATCCTTAGGGAAGGCTTTAGGTGAAATATGACACAAGATAACTCCAAGGAAGAAAATGATGGGTTTAAATATCTCATTCCTGACAACTTGTGAATCATAAAACTTGAAGGGAAATTATCAAGAATGACATAACACCACCTCAAAAGATAAGGTAGAAAGAATTGCACTTCGAAATGCAACAAGAAGAATACTTGAATGCCTCAAAACAAAACATGTGTTGAGCACCATGTTTAATTTTGAGTATAGCTTGGCGGGTCATAACTTCAAGAGAAATCTTGAAGAACAATTGAAGAATGAAAGAAATCCTTGACGAACCACCATGTAGATCTTCCATGAAGAACTTCCGTAATAAAAAGGATGATATAAAGAAAGAGAAGTTGAAAGAACAAGGTGAAGCCTTGCAATGATTTAGATGGAGCTTTGCGACGATATAACCAAGAAAACTTGGAACTCCGGAAATAAAAGAATTGAATCACCTCGAGGAAATAAGAATAAGATTGATTGTATGCTTATCCTACATCAAATTAAATTGATGGCAAGCAATGGATTTGGCATACTACTTATTCCCGTAGAAAGGATTAAGAGAGATATAGCGCAAACTTGAGAAGGTATTGATGGAACCACCGGTGGGATTGGAAACAACGAATGAATTGATATGATAACAAAGGAAGTGAAATCTTGAACGAACCACCATAAGAACTGAAAATGAACGTAGCAAAGGCACAATTCACCGGGAAGAATTGGAAAACGAATGAAGATACTTGAGGGGATTTAGATACATGAGAACGAAGAGATCATGAGCTGACTAAAGAGTATACTTGAACGATCCACCGGTAAGATTTGGAGAACAACAAGTGAAAGCTGAGAATGAGTAATATTCAGAAATGATGGCCTTCAGATGATCGAGAAAGGAAGAAACTCGTGAAATGCGTCGGATGGTTGAAAATAATTCTCACAATCGAAAACAATTATGAGAGGATGGCATAAGTCTAGAACCATGAATCTCTGGAAGAACGGGTAAGGATTTAAGAGGAACTCTTCTTCGATCTTCAAAATCCAAGAATGACGATGAGAAACACCACCATGAATTACTGAGATAATCCGGGAGAAAATTAGAAAGGTTGAACCAACGATGAAAAGAATTTGAAAGCGATCTTGGAGAAAGAATATGACTGATGAAAATTCATTCTTACGTCAAGCTTTGAAATGAATTTGGGAATAGCTCCGGGGAAATTAGGAGAGTCAGGTAAGATCCTGGGAAAAGACATGTGGGTTAGGGCCCACTCAAAAGAAAACACCATTGAACAATTTTGAAGAGAGATTGCACCGGTTCAATAAAATGACTTGAATGAGATAATAATCTCAAAATAGCTTGAACGGATTCATAATGGAGACACAAATCTTCTGAGATATCCTCGGCACTCCAGATATGAAGAGAGAGGGGTGAACGATTATGAGATGCACCGGCATGGGATAGCATTTGAACGAGGAAAAGGATATGATCAACACCGAAAGCTTGAGTTAAATCCACCGGAGAAGAAAAGAGACAAAGAATAATAAACTTGAAGCTCCGTTAGTATCTTCTTGAGAATCACCGGATAAAAACATTGACGGAAAAGAATGGAGAGACTTCTCATCAATAAAATGGATACCCGATTAAGAAATCTGAGTCCTTGAAGTTAAGGGTGGGAGGGCGGGAAAAAAAGGCAACTTGGGGCAGATGGAATGGATACCGTTGAGAAAACTTAGAATTGATCTTGCGGATGTTGAAATGTTCGGATCCACTTGAAGAGAAGCACGCCGGTTCGAAAAGAATTAACATGACAATCTCGATGATCAAGAAGGATTAGTATTCACATAGCAATATGAGAACACCGTTTAGGGAAGGTATGGATTCAGCATTTGACTTCGAAGCAACTCGAATACCACATATAAAACAAAACAAAGGATTTGGCTTGCAGAATAAGCCGGAACAAACATATGATAGAGATTTCGTCCGAAGTTTTCGTGGTGGGGCCCACACGGGCTCGAGTGTACAACACCATCATGTACAAGGTAGTGCAAATGACATATGAAGTTTCCCCGAGTCAGCATAGCCAAGGACTCTTTAAGACACAACGAGACCACTGTAAAAACGACCGTGGAAAGGCGGACCACTAGACGTCAAACCCCAATCTCATATCATGCATCTGTCGAAAAGATATTCTAGGAGCTACTTGAATTCCCACCTATAAAACTCCTGAAACTTTCTGGTTATGCAATCTGGTGTTGGGGATACAGGGGAAGCAATATATCTCACCCAAACTAACAATCCCTACATCCAAGTTGTATCCATCCGTCAACACATAACCAAGAAACCTTCGGAAATCATGTACCTCAACCTTCGAAAAGCATCCGTTATACGAGTTATGGCAATACTCCCGAACTCCCCAGTACTGGGTGACGTCGAGGTTATCTCACCAACAACTGCATAAAAGAGACTTTCGATGTCGGCAAAACTCAGGTATTCCAGAACTGCAATGATAAAATTGTGACGACAACACCTCGGAGCTCAACTCCCTGGGTCAATGCCACATAATAGACAGGAGGCACCAAGAACAATGTTCTCGTCACAAAACCATCGAAACGATTCCAAGATACCCGCGTGATCCTATAAAGATAGTGAAATTTGAGGAGAGGAAAGTCAACACATCTACGTCAGGAGACCTCACCAGAGCGACGAAGGGACTGAGGAGTAAAAAGAATCCTACTCTCTGATATATATAATCCTAAGACTCAAAACATTTTTGTTCTAGACTCAACAACACCAGCAAACAATCAAGCAGGGGGCTCCTAAGTCGGGGATGGCTCTGATTACCAACTTGTAACACCCACGATGCGGCTATATCTCCCACGTGTCGAAGCACGACTTTGAGGCATAACCGCATGGTGGTTTTGTCGCAAGAAGGGTCATCTTCACACAATCCCATGTAATGAACAAGAATGGGATAAATAGTTGGCTTACAATCGCCACTTCACACAATGAACATATAATAAATCATACATCATTCAGAGTACACACATAGTCCTACTACGGACGAAGCCAAAAGAAAAGAAGACAACCCAACTGCTAGATCCCCGATCGTCCCAACTGGGCTCCACTACTGATCAACAAGAAACAACACATAGCAACAACTAAGATCTTTGTTGAGCTCCCATCTGAGCTCGGTTGCATCACCTGCACTGGTATCATCGGCACCTGCAACTGTTGTGATAGTATCTGGTGAGTCACGGTCAAGAGGGAAGCGAAACCCCGATTGGTCTGGAACGGTCAACGAAAGCAAGGGGGGACACAAAAACTACGAACTGATGCGAGTTTTAAAAACAATGATGATAACGAGTGCCGATGCAATGCGGATGATGCTATGAGATGAGATGCAAGCCAAGAACAGAATGCAAAACAACAGACAAAACCCAACCACGGAGGAAATAATATATTGCATCTCCGGAAAAGGCAAGAGTTGGAGTTAAGAATATGGAAAGTTGTATCTGGGGCGTTACAGAACCCTCCGTCCCCGTCAACTTAGTAGGCCCACAAGTTATCCCAACAATATGGTGGGTCCCAGCTAGCAGGGGTATTCATTTTTTTGGGCGTAATAAGGAGGCACTTCCTTGCGTGCGAAGATATAGCTGGTGGGTCCAACCCGTCAGCGGGGGGAACATTTTTTCACGAAATACAGAGGCCCTTCCTGTGGGTCCTAGATGTCAGGTGGAGGAATCATTATTTTGCGTGTAATAAGGAGGCATTTCCTTGCATGCGGCCATGGACCCAGCTGTCAGCCTCTCCACGTACAGTCCACTTCTGATGGATGTCGTTCGTTGACCACGTTGACCAGGCCGCGCCGAGAGCACCAGGGCGGTGGACGACGGCGAGGCCTAGGAAGGGAACGACATGGAGCCAGGGAATACTCGGCAGTTGTTTCCCACGCGGAGGAGTACGAGGGTTTACTGGTTCATCTGCCGTCACCGAAGAATAACAACATGTGTGGGTGAGCAGAGGGATGGCTAGGCCATCGATGGGAGCTCGGTGGGGCCGTGAGGCCTGTGCGACAGCATAGCCGGCCGCGGGAGGTGGGAGCAGGCAGTCCCGCCGGCGCTTGTTTGAGCGGCTGGAGCATGAAGAGCAGAGATTGAAGAAGCACGACAGCCGTTGGATGGACATCCAACAGTCATTGCTCTCGTGTGTTGACTAAGTTTTTTTTTGATAATCATGTGTTGACTAAGTTGATAGGGCGTTGCGTGTGCGTCAACCTTTTTTTTATGAAAGCATACGCGTCAACCTGTAGTAGGCGCACAAGTCAGCCTCAAATCTGTGGAAAACAGCATACAGCCCATATGCCATTATTTCTAATAATGTACAACCCATTTGCTAATTCTTAAGATTTTTTTGGAGCCCATCTTCTTTTTGTTAGCATTACACCCCGTATTGTGGCCACGGTTAAAAAGTATACGAAATTTTGCATATTTCGGTGCGGTCAACTATTTTTAATCCAGAAATATGGATTCACATTCAAACTATTTTGAAAAATAATTTATATAAATATAAAATCCAAATAATTGTCCACGCATAAAAATCAATGAAATTTAAGATCTTGTAATAAAAAAAATTGAAACTAATTCCCAGTTTGATGTGTTTTAAAAATGTACAGGCCATTTCTGGCAAACCGAATGAAACTCTCATTGTCTTGAAAGATTTACAGCCCAGCAGGGCCGATAAAGCAAGTAGGCCTTGTTTGGGTATTTCTTTAAAAAAAATAGAACTGGGCTAGCCATTTTCAGCAAGAAAAAAACACAACTGGGCTCATGATGTGGTAAACATAAATAAAACCCTGGCTAGACGGGCCACAGCCCCCGCACAGCCCCGTTGTTACCCTGGTCCGTCGCTAAAGCTAGTATAAATAACAACTGCTTGTTCCTCAAAAAAAACTGCGCGACTTGCTGGATCCCTGGTGTCAGCCGCTCGTAGTGTAATTCTCTCGTTTATTGACTACATTGACAATGGCGTGAGCCCCAGATGTCCAACCATTAGGACCAGGAGGAACCATATTTTTGGGCTTGTACTATAGAGGCACTTGCTTGCATACTGCCATGACGCTGGTGGGTCCCTACTATCATCCTCTCCACGTACAATCATCTCCTTGTTCCCCTTGGTTGTTGACGATGTTGACAACACAAGAGGGCGGCACACCGCGCACGGCGAGCGAACCAAGGCCGCAAGGCGGAGGACGACGGCGAGGCCTCGGACTGAACGAACAAGATCCGTTGAAGATGCGCCGGTCCAGTCGCAGGCGGATGGGAGTACGAGGGTTGACTGGTTCGGGCACGGGTGCATGTTGGGGCTGACGTCGCCGGAGAATAACAGGACATGTGGGGGAATAGAGGGAGGGACTGGCCAACGTTGGAGGGTACGTACGGTAGGACGGCGGAGGTGGCGGCTGGAGGAAGAAGAAGACAAGAGATAGAAGATACACGACAGATGTTGGATGTCAATCCAACGGCTGGTAGGCAGAATCGTTTGTTGACTGGCTAGTAAGTCGACACCACCTTGGATAGGCTATTTCCTCGAGGGTCCCAAATGTCAGAATCCAAATCTGTCACGGTCATGCAGCCTTTCCTATAAAAATTTACAGCCCATTTGATGTGCTAGTTCGAAATAAGTTTGTGGGTGCTGGTGGGGGCTAATCACTTGGCTTCTGTAATGCACAGTGAGCTCAAGCAACCGGCATGAGTGATGTTATTTCCCTTGGTTGTGATTTGTTACAATATGTCACTCTAAGTTAAACGAATGGCAAGCCATTTTCCTTGTTTCAAAGAAAATATGACAGTCACAGCCGAGTTGAAAAGGGCAGGAACATCTAACTCCAGCTTACAAACTGTACAAAAGCACGAGAGTTGATTGTTCATCAGGTTTACAAAAAAACCCAGATTGAAAAGGGCAACAACATCAAACTCTAGCACTGTTTTCGGCAGTCACAGTCAAATGGATCGGTCAGGTCCATAGAATGAACATCCTGGGTCGTAAAATTTACTATATTATGACCACAATATGTTGTAAATAGAAGCCCGGCATGTTCAGAAGCTCTTTTGCCCACCTGAAACTCCTTTTTTTGCTCTTCGACATACCCATCCGTCAAAACCATGCTGCTGATAAACTTAAGCCTGATGGACAATAGTAACCTCGCATTCAGCAGGAAGAATGTGACAAATCTTGTGTTTGCACGGTTGGCTGCATATCATTCTAGCGTTATTGTCTTCAATCGAATCTCATGAGAAGTGAGAAAATCCCGATGCTTACGAATCCACCGATTGGTTATAACTTTCTTACCCTGTTCTGTTGCCTAAATAGACATGAAGATTGAAAACAGTTAAGGTCTAAAAGAAGAGTGTCGAAAGAGCAACAGCTGAACGGTTAATTCTAGTACACTATATGCGGGCTTCCAATGTGCGTGAAATTATCACCTTTATATACAACTTCTCCAGACATGGAAAGCATTGCAGCAAGCCAATATTCTTGTTCAGATTAAAACTATTCATTTGGATATATAAGATCTTGACAGAATCCAGCACCATTGATAGGCCATCCATGGAGAAACTCTTCATTGAGCATAGAACATAATATTAGTACAAAATGTGTACTCCAAGATGATATATAAATTATGTGCAAAAATTTAAAATGCAGCTTATGGTTACAAGTGTAGATGATAATATAAAGTACCTAAAGAACTATGGAGCCAAACACCATATTGAAATGAGCACAGAGATCATGTATTACACCCAAGGTCTCCAGTTTAGGCGCAAAGAGGACGGTTATTTGCAACGGTGAATAACTAGAATCAAGGATCAAGATTTGAAGTGAAGGGGCATCTTGGATGATGAGCTGCCTTCCGTCAAAACGAATTCCAATTCTTACAAGGTTAGGCAACTTTATTTGGAGACAACCGATTCCAAGTGTGAAAACAAGCACCAAGCACTCCAGCGCAGGGCAACTGGAGTGGATGATGCTGTGCAATGAGGCCTCCGATATACGAACCCGCACAAGTGAAAGTTCTTGAGAAATGGGAGTCTAAGGTTTAGTACCAGATTGTCTAGTAGGTAGCACATCGCAAAGGTGGCGGTGTGGAGAGAGGAGGAAAACCGCGAGATGGACATCCGTGCTGAGGGCACAAGTTCATGGCGTTCGGTATGTGGTATTTGATTTCCAGGGGAATAGTAGAACTCAAGAAGCTGTAGTTTTGTGAATTCAGGGGATTTCAGCCAGACGTCCACCGTGCAGGGCATGGTATGCTTGCTCAGGTAGCATGACGGGATGCAGAGGCTTTGAACGGAGCCCTGGTGGGAGGAGATGATGGCTCTAGGATTTCAAAATCATTGAAGAGAGATAGCTGACGTCAGTCGAGATTAAGGGGCACGGCGCGCCATAGAGGGCGCTGCCAAATTGAGAGGACTTGGGTGCGGCAACATTCCTTGGTGGGGAGAAGGGATATGATCTCCCCAAGGACGGCGTCCGGGAGACCGCTCATGCGGTCCACCCGAGATTGTACGGGTTCCTGGGATCCGGTGGGGGCGGGGTCGCCGCTTCTCCCCATGCTGCCGGGTGCGGGATCTACAACAGGCGTCGCCGCTGGCGGGAGCCTCATCTTCTTGGCGCTGGGGTCAGCCGACTCCATTTTCCTCGAGGGCGTTGCATCGCGCTCACGGATTTGAGCAGAGTAACGAATGAAGAGCCTAGTTGTAGTGCGAGCGAAGAAGAAGGGGAGCTGGGGTTTTCTGTAGGAGTGAGGAAGAAGAGGAGCTGGGGTTTTCTGTAGGAGTGAGGTGAGGAATTTGGGGGTATGAGTGGAGCGAGCTGACGTGGGGTGGGTGGGAGCGAGGAG
>NC_041389.1:378382627-378383465 GCF_002162155.2 Triticum dicoccoides | reverse complement strand
TGTGGGTAGTGCCTTTTGAATTGATTTTACTATTTACTAGTGTGGATTGGCTGTTTTGTCTTGGGCCCAGAGAAACAATTACTACTAGTACAGTGGATACACCCTACAGCTACCCAAGAAACAATTACTACTAGTACAGTGGAGACACTCTACCGCTTCTGGCTCCTCCTAGGTCATTGAAACGTCTCCCTCTACTGAATGTCGTTCTACTTTTGTTCACTGACATGCAGGCCATGCAGCGCGTGGGCCCAAATGCCATCCACCAAATTAGAAGGCAGTATGCAGGCGGAGAGTCAACCCGGTCGTAGCACGGCAGTAACGAGCTATCGTATCACAAAACCCCACCTCCCCGCAGTCTAAGTTTGACGGACGAAGCAACCATCATTTCACTCTTCCCTGAATCCCCTTCTCCCTCACCGTCTTCAAGAAAGGCAACACTCGCATCTGTCACTGTTCTTCTCTCCCAATGAAGGGAAGGTAAGCGGATCCGTGATGTTGGTATATTTTCGTTCAGAGAAAAAAAAGAACTTTTGCAAAGCAGTAACCGATCCTCACTCTCTTTTTTGTTTCATTGTCATTGCGATTGTGTTTCCCTTTCAGTGGTCTCCTAGTATTCGTCAGTTTCATGATGGACCAAGGAGAACCAGGCAAAGATTTGCCGATATTGGAGCAGACGCGGGAGGCTGATCCCCACGAGACAGAGAGCTCCAAGAAGATGGAGGCAACCACCGAGCCGACCCCGGATACGCTCACGGCCACTACTGAGATGGTCAACGCCTTGTTTGAGGTTACAGCCCCCGTGGCACTGCAGGAGCAGTTTTCCCCCTTCGAGTATATG